>NC_140954.1:10176411-10233911 GCF_014529385.1 Adiantum capillus-veneris
AATCAGTCATAATGCTCGCAAAAGTGCAACCAACAATGAGTAGCAAATGTCAACCAAATCAGCCCTAAATTGGCTCAATCGCATCAACAAAAGTCTGCAAATCAGTCCCAAAACAGCCCCAAAATTCAGCTCTTAAACAGCTGCATAAACAAGTCACAAACGTGTCCCAGATCAGCCTACAACTGAGCCATACATGGACACCTGCAAAGAGGAAACAATGGCTGAAAATTCAGCGCCCAAATAAGCCCTCAAACCTACCTGTAAACCTGTAAACCTGTAGCTGAAACCTGCTGAAAAAACTCAAGCCATTAGTGCTCAAATCCGGCTACCTAGCTCGTAGCCACACAAGCATACATCACAACATTCACTCCTGTGAGTGTGCCAAGATAATTGTACGCCTGTCAAACCCGTGAGCTAATCACCAAGCCCACACTGTGCGGTATCGATGCATACACACGCACAAATCTCCCACCTGCAGAGAACACCGCACGCAAATGCTGAGTACAACCCGCAATCTCTACCTAGATCGCATAAATGATGCACATAAAACTCCTGGGAAAATTTCGCCAGAGTTTCATCAGTAAAACGGCCACAAAACCAATAACCAAACTGACTGCACGCTCAAAACCATGAGCAACCAGAGCGCATCAAACCGCACTCCAAATGCATGCACCAATCTCCACACTTTGCATACATCATTGCAAACACCTGCAAATCTAGTACACAAATATCTGCTCTACCTGTGACTGCCAAAAAACATGCTCGAGGCATACATTACCGAGCTCAAAATGCAATCACATTAGTCTCCCTGAGCATCAAACCACATAAGGCATACATCGTATCCTCCCACCTGCGAGGAAACTTGCAGCAAATATCACTCTCACATCTGAGAGCAAACCATGTGTGGAATCCTCGACACACAATTAACAACTGCTGCTGCAGAAAATTCAGCGTTCAGAATTTTAAAATTCTAATATGACGAGCGCGTCCGGAGCATGCCAAAACCCCAAGGTAGACTCCTCGATCACATGTATCCGAGACCGGGTGTGAAAGCTATGCCAAAAAACCTCCGTTTCGACCCAAAAACGCAGCATAAACTGCCAAAAGAGGGCTGAAAAATGCAGCTCCTCAACCGTAGCTCGAATGAGGTTTCTGATGGCTCGAATGGCTTCGAAAGGCGGGTAAAACGCCAGGTTACCTTCAGGAAACGCTCTCGGAAAGCTGAATTTGCCGATGCCGAAGTCGAAACCCTGTTTGCACTCTTGAGAGTGCGCGCGTGCGTGAACGCGATTTCGGGAATGAAACTGGCTCTCCGCTGTCGTCGTAACTGTGCACACACGCGCTCCCTCCGCACCTACGCTCTGATACCAATTGAAGGGGATCGGGGAGCACCACAGACGGAGAGTGAGAGAGAGAGAGAGAAGGAGACAGACACGATGTGGGTGGGGAGACTCTAAAGAGTGAGCAGCCCCCTATACACTTATGCTATGTATAAGGTATACAAATCAGTGGGCGCCCAGACTCTGGGCGGCCGGGCAAGGCACAGACGCCTATACCCCAACAATAGGGACTCAAGGCCTCTCTCTCTCTCTCTCTCTCTCTCTCTCTCTCTCTGCAATAAAAGTGAGGCTTTGACCTTTTGCATTACATAAAATCGACCATAGGGACTCAAGGCCTCTCTCTCTCTCTCTCTCTCTCTCTCTCTCTCTCTCTCTCTCTCTCTCTCTCTCTCTCTCTCTCTCTGCAATAAAAGTGAGGCTTTGACCTTTTGCATTACATAAAATCGACCATAGGGACTCAAGGCCTCTCTCTCTCTCTCTCTCTCTCTCTCTCTCTCTCTCTCTCTCTCTCTCTCTCTCTCTCTCTCTCTCTCTCTCTCTCTCTCTCTCTCTCTCTCTCTCTCTCTCTCTCTCTCATTGAGCGCACGCTGTCGTCGTCCTCCTAGCAGCACGCTGATGTCGTCGTCGTCCTAGCAGCACGCACCGGTGTAGGGTTAAGTAGGCAGCACGCGCAGGTCTGAGGAGCAGTACAGCAGTAAGGGCAGCATAGCAAGCAGACAAAGAAGCACACACAGCACTTTGTAGCAGCACAAAGAAAAGCTGCACAGCGGCAGGGCAAGAAATGCAGAGAACAACGATTCTCTACACACACACACAGACCTGCTGGCTGCCCAGCACTGCAGAGGGTGATAGCTCGGGGCAGGCGACCACAGTAGGATAGGCGAGCGTGTAGAGGTAGCAGGGCACAGGCGCACAGGGTTGAAGGTCGAGCGGGGACTCGTGCAGAGCACGCAGGGCTGAGGTCACAATCTCTCTCTCTCTCCGCGTAGAAGGACTTCCTACGCGTAGCAAGTCCCCGACACCCATCCTTTACCTACGCGTAGAAGGTCTTCCCATCTCCTACGTTAAAGTTTAAAGGTTTTTAAGCTTTGAAATAAACTTTTAAAGTTTAAAGGTTTTTAAGCTTTTAAAAAAAATAAAAAATAAACTCTTAAGTTTGCCTTATCCTCAGTCCCTCACCCTAGTACCCTACCCCACATTTGTGGGGCGGGTTCGATGGATCCGCCTACCGAAGGGGAAGGGCCGGGTGTAGATAGCTACACCACCCCAAAAAAAACGACGGCTACTTTCAAACGGAGAAACAGAGGTACTGTGCTATCACCAGGATCCTTAGGAGTTGGGAAAACCTCCAGGATACATGATGAGCTACTGATGGAGAAGGTCCAGGTGATTCTCAAATCAGAGCTAAACTATATGAGGGATGACATCAGAAAGGAAATGCACGCGAACGCTGAGGGCTACAGGAATTCCATGTATGGAGACATGATGAGAGAACTAAGGAGAGACATTCGGGGGGTACAAAATGAGGAAATTCAGATCCTGAAAACGGAATTACGAAACCTAATCAAGGCCGAAGTAAATGTAACAGAATGTGTTATGCAAAAGAAACTCGATGAGGCAGTAGCAAGTTTTGAAGCATGGAGAACAAATATGGAAAAGCACATGGGGGAAAAAGATGCAATAATCGAGGAGCTAAAAGGAGAGCTTGCGGCTTGCAAATCTGCAACTAAGGAGAAGGGAGACGACCAACCTTCGGTGCTGAAGGAGCTCGAGGACGTGAAGGATCAGATGAAAGCTCTACGGGAAGGAGATGAACAGAAATAAAAAACGGCATCTTCATGGGCGGAACGTCTTGTTAAGACATAAGAAAAGGTTGATGAAGCAGAGAAATGGATAGAGGATGCGAAGAAAGGGAAGGCCCAGATGCCTGAGACCACACCTACCTCCACCATTATTAATATGACCATTGAGGGAGAGCAGAAAAGGAAGAATCGGGCTCTGCATGTGCGGGTCACAGGAGTCAAAGACAAAGAGAATGTAGATGAAGAAGTGAGGGAACTGCTACAACGCATGGGCATCACAGAGCCTACTCACACAAGTGCATGGAGAGTGGACAAGAAAGGAATCGACGAGAAGGGAAACGTAAAGGATAGGGCACTTATTCTCTGTTTCCCGAATATAGAAAATAAGGAAATAATTTCTAAAGAAGAGGCCAACTCTTAAGAAAACCGGTATTTTCTTGGGAGATGACCTTACATTGGCACAAGTGGCACACATGCAAGAGTTGATGCCAGAGATCAGGGCAGCAAGAGAAAAGGGGAAAATCGCCTTTTATAGAGGAGGGAAAGTAGTCGTTCTGGAAAAGCGCTCATCATCACGGTGCGAGACCTATGGGGCGACGCTCCGGATAGCGGCGTGGAATTGTAATGGATCATATAGACTAGATGTAGGTGCCTTTGAAGACAGCTTTAGGGACAGAGACATAGTTTTCTACTCAGAGACACACCAGATACCGAGACAGCTTATGCCACATGTGAAGGGGTATTTATGGGAAACAGTTGGTCGACCAGACAAGAGATCTCTGCGAGGTAGCCAGGGTTCAGGAGGAGTAGCAGTCTTATTTAAAGAGGAGCTGAAATCACTACTACAGATTATCAGGAAAGATGAACAAGCAAGGTATATGTGGGTGAGAATGAGAGCCGAGACAGATAGATTTCTATATATCACTATATGCTACTTCCCTCCAAGTACATCAGTCTACTCCTCACCTAAAGGACAGTCCCCTTTCTCCGTATTGAATAATGACATATGGGAGTTCTCTAGAGATGGAGACATCGTTCTCTTAGGAGACTTTAATGCCAGAACGGCCAACTCTCAAGCAGTATTCTATGATACTTCTGAGGAAATGCTTAGAGACGTGGATTTATCACAGGAGGGGATTACTAGAAACTCACAGGATAAAGAACACACTAAATATGGGAGACATCTCATGGAAATGACAACTACACATGGTTTGGCCATACTTAATGGTCTAGAGAATTTCCCTTTATCTGGGGGATTCACATGCTTCCCGCACAGGCATGGGGCCAGTACAGTGGATTATGTCATGACTTCACCAAGCTTTATTTCTAGTATCGAGGACTTTAAGGTGGGACCCAGACCCGTTGGGATTGCAGTGGATCATGCTCTCTTGACCTTATCAATCTCCTTCCAATGCAATGCCTCTCAAGTACAAAGGAAGAAGACACACACAAGATATACTTTCACGCCAGAGACTGATTCAGTCTATGTGGAAAAGATCTATAACAGGATGTGGGCAGCCGAGCCAGTATATACTGTAGAGGAGATTACTTCTCAGCTAACAGAGATACTAAATGGAGCAGCACAAGAGGCATACCCACATACTCAGCCTGATCAGAAGAGAGGATCTGGGAACATGCCTCAAAACAGTTGGTACGACGAGGAATGCAGAGAGACGAGAACCCAGGTCCAGAAAGAGCTTACACTTGGGATTATCACATATAAGCAGTCTCGGATTGCTCTTCGGCGTATAGTACGTCGCAAGAAAAGGGCATTTTTAGCCAAACTGGAGAAGGATTTATATCAGCTCTTCTTGAGTCAGGACTCACATGAGGCCTGGCGTTTATTTCACGAGCACTCATCGCCTCCGACAATTACTTCTCCTGAGATTTGGGGTCAATATGTAACATCATTATATACGGTATCTGGACAGCCTCCATTACCAGATCCGCTCGAGCCATGCCCTGCTACTAGTACTTTCTTTACGACGGAAATGGTGGAAAGAGCCATTGATAAGATGAAGACAAGAAGAGCATATGATCATGAGGGTTTAGTAGCAGAACATCTGATCCATGCAAGGGATCTACTTTCAGAAGTCCTTGCTCGTCTCTTTAATCGGGTCATGTGTGAAGGATTCCCTGAATCTTGGAAATTATCTACTATCGTACCTATTTTCAAGTCAGGGGATCCTATGATACCCGGGAAATACCGTACCATTATGGTGGGTCACACATTGACCCGACTGTACGCATCCATTCTGGAACAAAAATTGAGTAGATGGGCAGAGAATGAGGGCATAAGGGCAACAGGACAAGCTGGATTCAGGAGGGGTTATTCCACTTTAGATCATATTCTTACGCTCAGAGCCATTATTGAGGAAGGAAGAGCAAGCGGGAGAAGGATTTATTGTTGCTTTGTGGATTTTCGGAAAGCTTTTGATACAGTACCAAGGGCCAGATTGATGCGCAGAATGCAAGAGTTAGGGGTCCCCAAAGAGATTATCTGGGGGATCATGGCCTTATACGGGTCAGTAACTGGTTATGTACGTACTCCAGAAGGGGATTCCGACATTGTTCATTCCACCGTTGGAGTAAAGCAGGGATGCCCACTGTCCCCTACTTTATTTGGTATGTATATAGATGAGGTATCAGATTACATTGATAGAGAGGGTGACAGAGGTGCTCAACTTGCAGGGTCATGGATCCCTTTGTTGTTGTATGCAGATGATATTGTATTGATAGCAGAAACACCAGATGGAATGCAGAGGCAGTTAGATGCATTACATAAATTCGCGGAAGATAGCGGACTGTCGGTAAATTTGGGTAAAACCAAAGTTATGGTGTTTAACACCACACCGCAGTGGGTTAGGAGATCGGCACCTACATTTGCATATGGCCAAGATACAGTAGAGTACACAGATGCATACACATACCTTGGTGTGGTGTTTACAGGACCAAAGTTTACTCTTAAGAAAGCAGCGGATGCTAGATTGTCCAGAGCCTCTGCGGCCTTGGGAGGGTTGGAGAGGATGTGTTCACAAGTGCAGTTTCAGGAACCACGAACAAAACTTTGGCTCTTTGATACTGTGGTGGCTTCGGCTATGCTTTATGGGGTCCAGATTTGGGGACCATCTGTGGATCAGGATAATTGGAAGTCAATGGAGAGACCTTTGGTATCTATGATTTCCCGAATGATTAGATCCAAGGCCTCCGTACCACACGCGATTACCCGAGCGGAACTAGCTGCCCCTCCAATAGAAATTGAAGCTCTTACCAGATCAGTGTCCTTTATACACGGTTCATGGGATACAAATAATTGCCGATATACTAGATTGGCCCTCGAATCCTCTCGACAATTAGCAACGAAGGGAGATACATCATGCTGGTATGCGCAACTGTCCTCGTGGTTTCAGAGACACGGGTTCAGTATGGAAAGATTACCCCCCTTCCAATACTCTCTTGAGGCTCCATCACTGGCAATCACACGAACGGAGATTAATAAAATCATCCGCCAGATCTTATACAGTTGGACACTAAGAGGACATGGGTAGACCCTACACAAGAATTGGGCACGAAGATGGCCGACTACAAAGAAAACTTCCTACAGATATCTGAAGATGGTTTTGTGATTCGCCCGAGCTACATGGATACCCACCTGTCTCATGGTTTGAGATGTGCTATTGGTCAGATTCGTACATCCTCACACCAGCTGGAAATTGAATTTGGCAGATTTAGGGGAATCCCACATGAGAGCAGAATTTGCAAGTTATGCGGAATGGAGCCGGAGACAAGATTACACTACATATGTCATTGCACCGTATACTATGAGATACGCGGGCGTTTCCATTGCCTATTTAAAGAAGGCTTTGGACCTCTAGATAGAGTCATGCAATACCAGGATCAAAGGTGCTTAGGCCTGTACCTGCTGCAACTACATCGGCACAGGGATAATCTGATGAGAAGACAAAGAGCACTACAGCCTCAGAGGCAGATCACAGATTTCTTCGGATCGAGAGAAGCAGGAAGCAAGAGGCCAGCAGCGAGCACAAAGGAGTACCCACATTCAGACCAAAGGCACCCTCATTGACAGGGCGATTGAGCTTAGGAAATCGAGACGACCACGACCAAGATGCAAAAGCACACTTCACCGGAGGAGACTACAACAAAGGATTAGAAGCATTCTAGCCAGACACCCAGAATGCTCCTAAGAAGTTTATCTAATACTTTGTATTTAGTTTTTCGCATTTATTTTCACACTTCACACTTTTCAGACATTGTAACAGATTCACCACTTTTGTATCAGTTTGGTCTCATAGGTCACTCTAGCCTTTTGAAGACGTTAATATAACATTTCATTTCATTTCATTTTCTCTCTCTCTCTCTCTCTCTCTCTCTCTCTCTCTCTCTCTCTCGTAAAAGTTAGGCTTTGACCCTTTGCATTTCCCACCTCTATCTCACTACTTGTTTGTAAACAGCAAGGTGGAAAGGTACGTAGTGTACGGCATGGTTAAGGTATGTACGGAACGTACTTCCGTACTGAACCACCTTTCACGTACGTAATAGGTACGTACCATTTGTAAAAAAACCTTATTATATTGAAATTAAGTTCACAGAGCTTTCAAAAATTAGACTCATAAAAAACTTAACATTACAATGGACACACATGAGGAATGCAAGAGGAGAACAAATGCTTAGAGAGGGCGGGGGGTCGCAAAGAGTACGTGCAACTATGTGATGGTCTGTGAAGGTCTCCACAAATCTGCTCTCTCGAAATCGTAATAGGTGCGCCCCAAAGTTTTAAGCCTTGGCACACACTTCAATAAGCCTAAGCCACACAAAAGGGCCCACCAAAACTATTCGCCAAAATCAGTGCTGATTTTTCCAAAAATTTTGAGGTTGGTCGTACAGTACCTATTGTACATATCGTACCGTACCATACGGTTGTACCGTATTGAATGGTTTCGTACGTACATACGAATGCAACCTTGGTAAACAAGGATAGATTGTGCCTAAACTTGCCTACCTGACTATATCTGTCTCTGTGTCTGATCAACACTGTGCTATTGTTGAGCTCTCTCTCCTTGTCGAATAGATCTTTAAGGTCTCTTGGGATAGTTTCCTACGACGTTAAAACACTCTCTCTCTCTCTCTCTCTCTCTCTCTCTCTCTCTCTCTCTCTCTCTCTCTCTCTCTCTCGTGCATTTTCAAGAGCCGTGCACTATGTCACAAACTGCTGATGTGTCAAAGCCCTGAAGAAGGGAGCAAACTTGAGATGCCGGCTGAGGGGCCTAAACCTAGGAAGATCAAGTAACAGAAGAAGTAGTCCTACCAACTTATGGGGACCCCGTCCGATGGGGCCCCAAGTGACATAAAGGATTAAAATAAAGCAAGACCCACACACACACACAGAGAAAGACTTGCGCCAATACTGATGATGTGGCAGCTGCACGGTCAAATTCCGGAGATTGCGTTGACATGATGACATAGCAGGCTGTACGGATTTCTACGTTTTACGCTAACTTCTGTACGGAATTCCGTGATTTACGTTGGTAGCTTTTTGGCATTGCGTTTGGACCAGAAGCTTTTGAGTTTGAAGGCTTTTCACGTAAACTACTTTTCAGGCCAAGGGCCTTTAAATATGAGGTTAGGGCTCATTCTCTGGCATGCTTCCTGGAGAAGGTGCAAAGTCTCGAGTACCGGCTTGTACTGTGTTGATGCAATATAAAGAAATACCAAAAGGGGCGCCAAGGTTTGGGGCCAATACTCTATGGGGTGGAATTCCGCCACTCTGTGTCGCGTGTGGTCTCTCTCTTTCAGTTCAGTTGTTATTGAAGTGCCAAAAGTCTGTTCAGTCTGTTCTTTTCTATTGGCACGTGGTGCCCATCTTGTGACAATGGTATCAGAGCATCAGGCGTGTGCTTTTGTGAAAGCATACCGGTCCTACAAAAGAGCAGACAGAGCTATTGGAATTTTATTTGAGGTATCTTCGGCCTCTGACCACGGACTTATTAGCCACTCCCACCCTTACTTCATCGCGGATTGGGCGCGCTCCCGTCTTCATCGCTCTGTCTTACAGGGCATAAGCCATAAAGAACCCAAGACATGGATTCAACAAAATATTTGCAGTTTCTGTTCAACGAACTCCACGACATTCTTTCGCGGCATCCTCAACAGAATCTTCCGATGCTGCAAAGTTTTCAACAATTTTTGGACTACTTGTTACCCCCTCTGATGCCCCAGGTGGTACCTCCTCCGGCATCAGAAAGTATCAGAGCTTCCAACTGGCAAACTTCTCAGCCGTCTTTTCCGATCGGGGGAGTCTTCAAGAATATGGTGCAGCCATTTGACCCTCATCCAGTGCAACCGCCTTTGCCACCGCCATTGCCCCCACCTCCACCACCACCATCGCCACCAGGCTACAATGGTTGGAGCCCATATGGAAACCCTCATTATCCATACCCGGGATATGCGCCTAACCAACCCAAAGATTTCAAAGATGGCCGCACGACAAACAAATTTTTCACTTTTTCCGGGGTGAAAGATCGCAAGAAAGCATTGCAGTTCCTACAGCAACTCGACAACATCTATGTTTTAGGGAACTATACAGAAGAATCCAAGATTTCTCAAGCAGCGGGATTTCTTAAAGATAATGCTATGCAATGGTGGAGTTCAATCGCGACACAACCGCATGCTCCAAGGACCTGGCAAGCTTTCAAGACAGTCTTTGCACGTAGTTACATGACTTCAAGTCTGGACTTTGGCAGAGTGGGGCAACTTGAAAATGCTTGCCACCGAGACCATGGACGAAAGGTTTCTCGACGTGTACCTTTCGGTGTCCTTCTTTAGATATGTTCCCTTGGAGGCCCAATGCGAGCGATACACCATTGGACTACCATCACCATTGCACGAATATTGTCTATCCAAGCAAGTCTCTACCATGCAAGAACTTGTGGACCATGCCGCAGTCGGCTACAAACTGATGAAGGGAAAGCTAGAGTTTACCATAGAAGAATCTACCGCCACTAACCACAACTCTCAACAACAACGAACAAATTCTCGAGAGTCTCATCAAAATCAACCGCAAAGGCCTCGTTTGACGCCTCAACAACGAGACACCTTACTACAAGAAGGCCGATGCTTTGGATGCTTTCAAACAAGGCATAATCATTCTAATTGTCCCAAACGCACTAACAGACCAGAGGAGCCGACGCCCGCACCAACGGTCAACAGAACCCTAGCGCCACCTCCTGCTACGAAGCTAGACCCGCTATTGGACTAGTTCCTGATATTTATGGCATACGCCTTGAGAATACAAATGAATTGTGTCGAGCATATGGCAAAGTCAATGGCTTCAAAGCCCTTATTTTCTTTGACCCCGAAGTTACAGAGAACTTCATCCTTCAAAGGTTAGGGCTTCAAAGCCTTATTTTCTTTGAGGTTAGGGCTCATTCTCTGGCATGCTTCCTAGAGAAGGTGCATCAATCAGGACATAACTATTTTGGTTGTCCCCAACGCACTGACAGACACGCGAGCCAATTCCCCCGTCAACGGTCGACAAAAACCCAGGACCGTCTCCAGCCAAATGAGCTAAACCGGCTATTGGATTACTACCCGACATCTATGGCATACGCCTTGAAAGAAAATGAATTGTGTCCAGCATATGGCAAAGTCAATGGCTTGAAAGCCATTATTTTCTTTGACCCCGGAGCTATAGAGAACTTCATCCATCCAGGATTCTTAAAGCAGATGCACTTTGATTATGATGCAGAGGGTGGAGAAATTGAAGCTAAACTAGCCACGGGCCAAACGCAAAAAGTGGTACCGCTCATTGGTGCTCTACTTTTGAACTTTGTTTGAGAAAGTAGTGTCAAAGCCCTTGTTTGGGAAATGTAACAAATTGCTGACGTGTCAAAGCCCTGAAGAATGGAGTCAACTTGCAGACGCCGGCCGAGGGGCCTCAAACCCTAAGAAGAACAAGTAACAAAAGAAGAAGTCCTACTGTAACAAAATTGGACACTCCAAGTCACGAATCTACCACGATAACACCAAATAACCACTTCAAAATAGTTCACAGTTCACAATTGATTTAACACTGGCCCGGCGGAGTTCCGTGCCTAGAAATATTGGCCCCAAAGACTAGCGCCCCTTTCGGTATTTCTCTTTACATTAATTTGCAACTCAAAGTACAAGCGAGCCTGGTTCTCTAACTTAGAGCCGCGCGCTGGTGCCCTCGCCTGTGAAGCTGTGTCGTCCCCCTCCCTACCTGCTCGTCCCCTCCCCCCCCCCCCCTCTCCTCGCCCTCACTCTCTTCGCCCTAGCCCCCCCCTCCCAGCTTGCCATCGTCGCCCTCACGCCCCCCACCCCCCTTCTCACCCTCGCCCCTACTCCCAGTTCGCCCTCACTCTCACCCCCCCCTCTTCCAACTAGCCCTCGCCCCCCCCCCCCCCCCCCCCCCCCTTTCCAGCTTGCCCTTGCCTCTCCTCGCCA
The DNA here is from genome assembly GCF_014529385.1 of Adiantum capillus-veneris. NCBI lineage: Eukaryota > Viridiplantae > Streptophyta > Polypodiopsida > Polypodiales > Pteridaceae > Adiantum > Adiantum capillus-veneris. The sequence goes on from NC_140954.1 coordinate 10,188,038, forward strand.
TCTCCTCAGCCATCCCCCCCCCTTTTTTTTTTCACAGCTACACAGGTCGGGGACTGAGATGGAAGGCTTTAATGTCGGGATTGAGTTGAATATCGCAGAGCCGGACATTCCTCTTCGAGGAACCTTTTTAAGAGACCCTTCAGAGGCCCTCCGACCCCCCCCTTTCGGCTTCTGCAAAATAGTTATTCATCTCCTTCTAACACCTTACGCGCCATTCACGAATCTACTGTGAGCTTGGAGTCCTGTTCCTTGGCCTGTAAAGTGGTCGGAAGTTTATGCTCAGCAAGGCTATTGAAGGACTACTTTCAAGCTTCGCTATAGCCTATTACACGTCAACTTTAAGATTGTGAATGTCTCCCCTCTCGGGAGAGGCTTCTTTAGGGTGCAGTTCGAGTCTACAAATCAAGCCATGGAGGTCCTAGCGTAGAGCCCTGTGGACTTTCATTTTGCTATAGGTTTTCTTGCCGGACGCAGGGAATGGACCTAAATGGACTTGAAGGTGGAACTGCAGTTATAGCTAGATTTCCAGGACTTCTTCCAGAATTTGCTCCGCATGTTAATGAGATTGGGAGATGTTTGGGCTTTGTGGTTGGAGATGCTGTGATTCCTAAAGATGAGGATCGCACAATCTCCATAAGGATGGTGCTCTACCCATCCTTGGCGAAGAACCCTCCGCAATTTTTTTCGCTCCCGACCATCCATGGGGGCGAAATTCTACAGAGGGTTTTCTTCATTGGTCTTCCTGGCCACTGCTTTGTTTGTGGTAGAAAAGGCCATGTTGCTGCAGCTTGTACCTGCCGCAGGATATCTCCTGATCAAAGGCAACAAGCTTCAAAACAAGAGGCACTTCATGCGAATGGGGGATTGGAAGCTCGTATGATAAGAAGAAGAAGTGAAGCAAAGAAATCTAGAAGGAAGGAAGCGAAGAAAAGAAAACGACGAGCTAGGAGGACAGAGGCTCCAAAGCTTGTGTATAGACGCAGAGTAGATGCTTCGTCTCTCTCCTCGGGTACCTCTTCACCAGCTCTTCATGATCCACCACCTATTTCTCAGGGCACAGATTTGGATATCAGCAGCAGTTCTGAAGGCATAAATTCAGCTTATGAGCAGCGTTTACCTTCTTTGTTAGAAATTGCTAAGAAGTCTGCTGAGGAGAAGTCTCTGAAGACGCCTAGGAGGTCTTCAGACTTAATCCCCATAATTAGCCTTGATTTGAGGCAATCTTGTTTCTCATGAGAGAATAAAGCAAAGCAATAAAAAGCTCTCTCTCTCTCTCTCTCTCTCTCTCTCTCTCTCTCTCTCTCTCTCTCTCTCTCTCTCTCTCTCTCTCTCTCTCTCTCGCGCGCCCATTGTGTAGCCAAAAGCAATGCCCAAAGGCTGCCGTTAATTGTCCACGCAAAAGCTGCCGGAAAATCCGCCCGATTTGCGGGTGTCCGTACAACTGCCACGTGTCTCCGCCATTTCCGGGCTACCGTACAGCCAACCGCGTCAGCATTCGGATTGGGCAGCCAGTTAGGATGAGGGTTTTGCCACGTCATCACTTTGTGGCATACCCCCCTCTTGAAAGCATTGTAATCGCCCTCGATTACGCCTGCAAAACAGACAGAGGCCATATACTGTCTTAGCAGACACTGACTGTTAGCACCTACGTACTAGGAACACACATCTACCACGTGTACCAATCGACAATCACATCACAAGACATCACAGGACATCACATGACATTCAACATTTATTCGAATCTTAGACCATGATTTATCGGCAATGTAGCTAGCAATCGCATCTAGATCCAGTCGGGACCTCATCGATGCCTGATTGACTAACCCCTATTGCAACCATGTCTATTCGAGATCAATTAGAACAAAATGCTGCAGTCATTTTGTCTATCACTTCCTGTACTTAAACAAGTCAAGAACAAGTCAATTTCATATTTTCCGGAATTCCATTTTATAAAGTCATTCAGCAAAATACTGTCAGCTCTCAGTATCCCTGAAGCGAAAAGAGACATCAGTGACTCGAGTCTGCAAAAACCGAGGCATCTGTTGACAAAGCAGCAGCGTAACTCCCCTCTTGTGCATCCCACTGCACCAGATCTCCGGCCAAGGTGAATTCTGGGTTCCATTTGGAATAGACTATGCTAAACCAAAAGCTTCAAGGTAAAGATTCACATTCTGAGGAATATCTGCTAGGTCTTCCTCCTCCATTCGCTTCGCATCCAATGAGAAGTAGGTCTTGAATTTAACCAGAACTGTCCGTTTGCATTACCTTCTTACTTTCTTTCTGTGCCAATGTCTGTTCTGGAGCGAGTATCTGCTCGTTTTCGTCCATTTCAGGTTGTTCATCATCAGGCACATCACCTTCAAAAGGCTTCAAGAGATGCACATGAAAAACGTTGTGAATCCTCCAAGTTTTCTGGTAGCTTCAGTCCAAAGGAGATATCATTCATCTTATAGGAAAACCTGGAAAGGTCCACACTGTGTCATGCTATGCTTACAAAGAAGCCGCTCCTTTCCCCTTTGTTTTCTTTCTCGGTCGTACCTTCCCAAAACGTAAGAGAACCCAATCATCCTCCTTCAATTTCAAATCACGAAGATAGCGATCCGCTGCCTTTTTCTATCGTTCTTGAGATTTCTGCAAAGCCTCGCGGACCTTGGCAAAAGCCGTGTCTAAGTCGTGCGTATACTCATCCGCTTCCAAAACCTTATCTTTGGTGCTTAGGAAGGGTGGAACCTTCGCAGCACCTTTAACAATCTCAAATGGCGCCTTCCCCGTCGAAGAGTGTATCGTGTTATTGTAGGCAAATTCCACCAAAGGTGGATACTTTTCCCATTGATCTTCTGATCCAAGATATAAGACTTCAATAAATCTAAAACCACTGAATTGGCAACCTCAGATTGCCCGTCAGTCTGTGGGTGGAACGATGACGAGAACTGCAACCGCGTGCCAATGTTCTCCCAAATTGCCTTCCAAAACAAACTCGTAAATTTGGAGTCCCTGTCGGAGACAATCGTCTCAGGCATGCCATGTAATCTGAAAATCTGGGCCACAAACAGTCTCGCTAAGCGATCCGGCTTGACTGTTTTCTTCACTGGAATGAAATGAGCCTGCTTGTTAAATCTGTCAATAACAATCCAGATCCAATCATGACCACTCTGTGTTCTCGGAAGATCAAAAATGAAATCCATTGCAATACTTTCCCAAGGGCGGGTGGGTATGGGCAAAGGCTATAACAATCCCTGTGCTTTATGCCTGTCAAACTTGACCTTCTAGCATACCAAGCAACTGCGCACAAACTCTTCCACATCCTTCTGGAGTCTCGGCCAAAAGAAATATCTCTCTACCCCTTTCATGGTCGTAGCGATGACGCAGTGACCCGTACAAGGTGGACAATGGCATTCAGTCATAACCTTTTCCGTCAACGGCTGTGTAACGCACAACATGGTTTTTCTCATCAAGTAGCCATCCCGAATGGAATATCCCGCTATTGTCTCCCTATCCCGTATCCGTGTGAAAACGTCTGTAAAATCTGTATCTCTGGCATACTGGTCGACCATATCCTCAAAGCTCCTATGGTGTATAGCGGAAATAGCCAGAACCAACGGCTTTCAGGACAAAGGATCTGCCACCATATTCTTCTGTCCGTGAACATGGACAATCAGGAAGTGAAACTGTGACAAGATGTTCGCCCACCGTATCTGCTTTTCCGATAGTTGCTTCTGAGACAAGAAGCAGCGCAAACTCTGATGATCTGTAAAGGCGGTAAAATCCGCTCCGAGTAGGTAATGCCATCATTGAGTAAGAGCATGGATAACCGCCAAAAGCTCTTTCTCATAAATTTGTGCTGTCATTTCCGGCCTTGAGAACAATCGGCTCTCGTAAGCAATGACATGGCCTTCTTGCATTAAAACCGCACCCAGACTACGACCACAAGCATCACAAAAGACTTCTGCAAGTCCGGCAGAGTCAAAACTTATCCCGTAGTCAATTTCTCTTTCAAAGTCTGAAAGGCAGTCACCTCTGTGGGTCCCCACGAGAAAGGGACTCTTTTCTGTGTCAAGATATGCAAAGGGGAAGCAACCTCTACAAACTTTCGAATGAACCGCCTGTAGTACAAACACAGTCCCAAGTGGCTTCTAACTTCCTGGACATTCTTCAAATCGGGCCAATCACGGATAGTCTCTATCTTGGCCGGATCCATTTGCACTCCTACTGCTGACAGAATGTGTCCCAAAAAGTGTATCTATGGTAGGAAAAATTCACTTTTCTTTGCATTAATCACTAACTTGTAATCTCATAATGCCTGAAAGACCTGAAGCAAATGATCTCTATGTTCTGCCTCATTCTTGGAGAAAATAATGATATCGTCAAAGAAAGTGCCAACAAATAGTCTGTACTCTCGAAAGATCCTGTCCATCATCCGGTTAAATGTCGCGGGAGCATCGGTAAAGCCAAAAGGCATCACCAAAAACTCAAATAACCCAAGAGTCGTCCAAAAAGCTGCCTTCTAGACGTCTCTCGGCGCGATTATGATCTGATGATATCCACTCTTCAAATCAATCCTGTTAAAGCATGAGGATCGCTGTAATCTGTCGAGTATATCATCGATCCTAGGAATCGGAAATCTGTTCTTGATGGTGATTTTGTTGAGAGCTCTATAATTGATGCACATTCTCCAAGATCCGTCTTTCTTCAAAACCAACAAACTGGAGAGCAATACGGTGAAGTACTAGGCTGGACAAGACCCTTTTCCAAGAGGTCTTTCACTTGGTTCATAATCTCTTCATTCTGTGCTCGGCTCACACGGTAAGTTCGGTGGCACGCTTCCAGGTATCAGATCAACGGTATGATCCTCAGGCCCTCTAAAAAGCAATCAACATGAGTGTGGAGAAAAATCTTGGCCTTGTTTTGTTCAGGTCAAAACATATTCGACCTTTATCCATCGTTCAGTTCTCTCCTAAAAAGAATCAGTAAAGAAACTGAAGTTCATCGAGTACAATCTCTGAGCCCTTCATTTGTCAAAGTCCTTTTCTTGGCCCAATAGTCAACCACGGCGTAGTTCTTGTGGTACCAAGGGATTTCGAGTAGAACGTCACTCGCGTGCCCTGAACACCCCTGTCATTGCAAACGAAGTTTGCGAATGCTCGGTGTAAAGCGACATCCCGTCCGGGTGCCACTCGAACTACCTCCGCCTGTGGCCTCAGCCCTGTCGGGCGTAATTCCAAATCGAGCCGCCCATTCCAAGTGAAAAGAAGTTGGCCTTGGCTCCTTCAAAAGAGCTTCCTGATCCTTCACTTTGCCCCAAGAGCGGCAAAGTTTGTACTTTCATTCATTTGATTCGGTTCAGGCCCCACGCAATGTGGTACCATTTCTGCTTTTTATCTGCCTTTTCTGCAACGTCTCTTAGCTGCTTTAGAACTTTCTGGCCTTTCTTCATCTTGTTCATTCGGTGTCTTGTTAGGGCACTTCGCGGAGATATGTCCAGGTTCCCCGCATCCAATGCACTTCCCCTCCTTGATGAAGCGAGCTCTCTCCTGAGGAGTAATCTTGGGTCGTGCATCTTTCTTTTCTGAGTTGCTCTTTCTCTTTCTACTTTCATTTGGTGAAGTCTGTTCAGCTCTTTGTGGCATGATCTCATCGGTGGGGTAGGTCAATGGCAAAACCCCGTTTCGCATGACTCATCAACTTTTGAATAGAAGCTTACTTCTGTTCCACGCAGTGATCTCGGATCTCTGTAGGTAGACCCAAGGTAAACCACTCAATATGTTCCTTGAACGAGATCTTCTTAAATGAAGAGGCGGGTAGAAAAGAGCTCCAAAATATCTCGTAATAGGCGTCCACTGTATCTTTCTTGGTCATCCGAAGATGGTTCCAAGAAATTCGGATATCCCGTTCATACTCTCGAGTCAACCAAGAAGAAATAAAAAGCCTCTTGAATTTCAGCCATTTAACTGGCGCAGTCTTGTTTAATAGAAGCGTGGATCACCAAGTTCGAGCATTGCGCTTAAAGTAAGAGGCAGCTCTCTGAATCTTAGAGTGCTCTTAGTAACGCCCTCCCGCAAAAGCGATGTCAAACTGCTATACAAAAGACAAGGCCTTCGAAGCATCTCTATAACCAGAAAATGTGTCAAATTTAATTGACTGTCCACCTTCCTTAAACTCTCAGACTTTCTTGCTTTTGTCTTCCAGAAAGTCATACTGGTTGGCTTTGTAAAAATTCTTCTTCTTTGCATAAAACTTGTTGTCGTCAGAGTTTGAACTGTCTGTAGACGAGTCCTCTGTAGAGCCGTCACTCACTGGGCGAGATTTAGACTTCTTTGCCTTTTTCTTGCCCTTTCCGAAGCGTTGTTTCTTGCTTCGCTTTTTGCCTTTGCGGTCTTCTTCGCTCGAGTCAAATGAGCTAGAAGAATTGTTAGAAGAAGAAGAAGAAGAAGAAGAATTGGGTACTTCTTCAAATCGAACACGCTTCTTTTGTTTCTTTGCCTTTTCAAATGTCGACTGACGACCCAAATAACCCGGGAAGTCAGTGCCTTTCTTCTGCTTTTTGCCGTGCTTTTTAGCTTTGTTTTGCGCGTCAAAAAGCTGAGCAATCCGTGCATCAACCCCCTCTTCTATTTCCTTCTCTGAATATTTCTTGTCAACAGAAGGTTTCTTGAGAGCGGGTTTTGGGGGTGGTGTTGTGGTTTTTTGCCACTGCCCATGCACTTCCTGAAAAGAAGTCTCGCTCATATATTTTGCAAATTTTGGGTCCTTCGCAAAATTGAGCATCATTTTTGTTGCATCGCCGATCAATTGACAACGCTCCATCTCTCGACACTCCGCATGAGTAGGTAGGCCGAGGCGGGCCATACTCCTTGCCAGAATCTTCGTTGTGATCCCTAGCCGCATCTCCGGATGCAGAGGGAGTCAACTGATCCTTGCGTGAAGCCATAGGTGCCGCAGAAAAAAAAAATTTGGGATCGGATTTCCCGTAAAAGAGAAATCGGCATTGCTCTGATACCACTATAACAAACTTGGACACTCCAAGTCAAGAATCTACCATGACAGCACCAAATAACCACTTCAAAACAGTTCACAGTTCACAATTGATTTAACACTGGCCCTGCGGAGTTCCGTGCCTAGAGATATTGGCCCCCAAGACCGGCGCCCCTTTCGGTATTTCTCTTAATATTAATTTGCAATAAGCGAGCCTTCGGGTCTCAGTCTCAGACTCTGCCTCCAGATGCTCTGCAGAGTGGGAGCTTAAAAGGCCAATTTAAAGAATTTACAAGGGATGCTAAAAAGCACGGCCCCAAAAGCTGAAAATCAAAAGTTCAAAAGCAGGAGAGGCTTCCCTCTCTCTGGCTCTCTTTCTCATGAGAGAATAAAGCAAAGCAATAAAAAGCTCTCTCTCTCTCTCTCTCTCTCTCTCTCTCTCTCTCTCTCTCTCTCTCTCTCTCTCTCTCTCTCTCTCTCTCTCTCATTGTGTAGCCAAAAGAAATGCCCAAAAGCTGCAGTTAATTGTCCACGCAAAAGCTACCGAAAAATCCACCGCGATTTGCGGGCGTCTGTATAGCTGCCACGTGTCTCCGCCATTTCCAGGCTACCGTACACATAGTTACATGGGACGGCGGGTCGGGGTCGGGACGGCAAAAGTCAGGAAACGGGGACGGGGGTCAGAACGGCAAAAAAAAAAGAGTTTTTTTGGCATTTTTTGACCTACACACATGCCACACACATAGAGCATCACTTTGACCATAAATTTACACTAAATAGACCAAAGAACACGAGTCATATAGGCTGAAATGTGCTAATAAAACATCGATGATCGATGGATACAAAATGAGAAGTGCATGCCACAAGGGCTCAAGAGTCAAAAAGCCTAAAGGACTTAGGACAAGCCTGAGGCCTCAAGGATAACAAAAAGTACAAAGGGCTATGTAGTAGGTAGAGTCGTAGACTCAAGAGTCTAGACTCGAGAGTCGAGTGATCAATGATCATCAAACTCAAGAAGTGCTCGCCTGCTGAATCTCCACATCGTCGTCGTAGTCGAGGTCGTCAGCAACGTATGAGGGCTCCGGCTCGGGAGGCTCGCATTGAGGCTCAAAATCCTCCTCTAGCTCCTCCAAAAGAGTATCGGCCATAGATGGATTCTCTTGTGCCATCTCCCACTCAGTGAAAGGATCTGCCTTGTGTGTGATGCTCTTGGCAAGCATGCGCAAGTTAGCGCTCACAAACACCAAATCATTGGCCCTCTGAACGCCAAGGCGATTCCTCTTCTTAGAGACAATGTCGCTGTACACACTCCATAGTTGCTCCAAGCAACTAGTGGTACATGCTTGGCTAAGGACACGAACAGCCAAGCGCTGCAAATGTGGGCCATCTCCTCCATAGTCCTCCCACCACAAAACCGAGCCAATCTTGTTGCGATCAAGCTGTGCATCTACACATCCATAGGAGCCCTTCTTTTGCCTGTAGTTGAGTAGCTCGTCTCTAATCTTGCGCCTAATGTCACTGCTAGGCTCAAGGCGCTCCAATGCAAGCCGCCATCCTTTGCTCACCTCCTTGTCGATCTCTTGACGCCTTCCTTGAAACTCAGGGTCAAGCACATAAGCTGCCACATGAAGTGGAGAGTAGTATCCATTCCACCTCGACTCACACAAGCCATGAATCTCCGCATACTGAACAGGGTCAGGCACAAGCTTCTCAAGTGCCTCTATCATCCGATCCATGGCTTCGTAGACTTTGCCAATGCATGGCTGCAAGCCATCCACCACTCGAAGTAGGTGTAGAATAGGCTTGACCATGGCGTCAAGAGTCTTCACCTCCTCCCACCAAGCGGCGTCGTCGGCCCATTCTCGGCATTTCAATCCTATTGCTGATGTAGACTCCGGCATGGCCTGGAACTCATCACTGAGAAAGAGGCCCCTTAAGGCTCCGCAACATGTAGACAAGCGGCCTAGCATAAGCCAATTGAATGCAAATCTTGTCTCTGAATATTTGAGCAAAGACAACTGGCTCCTCTTTGAGAATTCATGGCGCACTTTTTGATGGTTGAGCACAAAGGAGACAATTCGAGAGGCGTCACCAATGGTGGGTGAAATCCATGACAAGTTCCCCATGTCCTTGAGGAGGTTATTGAGGCAATGCGCCATGCAAAATGTGACATGGATGCTGGGATACATGCCCTCAATGATAGCTCCGGCTGGCCTATTTGACGCCTCTCCATCTGCAACCATACAAAGGACATTCTCCGGGCCGGTGATCTCTATGGTGCTTGTCCACTCCGCAGCAAGCATCTCGACGGCCTTGCCACTATCGGATGCATCATGTGACTCCACAAAGTACATCTCCCCCCGAGAGTAGGCCACCACCCCGTGGATGGACCGCTTGCGGGTGTCGCTCCATCCATCTACAAGAAGAGAGACGCCATTGGTCTCCCACAAATCCTTTGTTGCTTGGGCCGCTTGCTCCACGGCAAGCTTCTCTTTGTCAAGAAGGGTGGTGCGAAGCCTCTCCGATGAAGGTGGCACATAAGAGGAACCATATTCCCCTATTTTCGTAACCATGGTTCGAAAGTATGGAGACCTATCCACACAAAATAGAGCATGTTGCGTTAGTATGGAGAGTCGAGAAATTATAACCCATTATGAATACAAAATGGAAGATTGCAATGTGCATATGCCAAGGGAAACTCACCGCGAAGCATGGAAGGCAATGTGGTCGTGGAAGAAGAATCGGGCAACCGACCTATCTACCCCTTCCTTCAATTTAGGATTCCAATTTTCGTTGAGAGTGGTTTGGCGATGCGGAAGGGAAGAGGACGGTGTAGATCCATGGCTCTTGAAGGTTCGAGAGATGTCGTCAAGGTTGGCTTCCCTTTGCTCTCGCGGTGTCGCCGTGGCGGAGGGATCAACGGCAACAAAACGGCCCCTCTTGGCCGCTTCCGCAACCTCATACACCGTGAGTGTCTCAAGAAGATCCAACCTCTTCTCGGGAGCTACATGAGGGCAAAACTTCACCTCGTGACCGGGTTCATGAAGAAGATGGGCTCGCACTTTGTTTGAACCACCCGTTCTCTTGTATGGACATAGCTTGCACGTCCATGGTCTTGCACCGCCACCTTTGCCACGCGAGGTAAAGTCGACTTCATCCCACCACGACCACGTTTGCACGGCGGGCCTCCTTCGAGAAGAAGCGGCTTGAGAAGTGGAGTTGGCTTGAGATGACATGATGGTGGAGAGACTCGAGAGAGTAGAGCTTAGAAGTTAGAAGGGTTAGAGGAGAGCTTGTGTGGAGAGAGAGTAAAGGAGAGCTTCAAAGTGGGTAGAAGAGGGAGAGGAGAGCTTCAAAGTTCAAACTTGAGCCTTGAGCTTGAGGGAAATGGAATGAGCTTGAGCCTTGAGCTTGAGGGAAATGGAATGAGCATTGAGCATTGAGACTATGAGTATTAAGAGGCCCAAGGGAGCCTTTTATAGCCTCCCAAGGGCCAAGGCTTAAAAAATATGGCAGTTGGGGCTGCACAGAGCCGTTGCAAACGGTCAAAAACGGTCACTTTTTTGAATCCGACCCCGGCCGACCCCTGCCGTCCCCGTCCGGTCCATCCGACCCCGATCCGGCCCCGGCCGTCCCCGGTCCGTCCCCCCTGCGACCCGCCCGTCCGGCCCGTTTTCCGTCCGTCCCTCGGCGTTCCCAGCCGTTCCCGGCCCGGTTATGGCCGTTCCCCGGCCCTAGGGCCCGTCCCCCCCGTCCCCTGTAACTATGAGGTCCGTACAGCCAGCCGCGTCAGCATTCGGATTGGGCAGCCAGTTAGGGTTAGGGTTTTGCCACGTCATCACTTTGTGACACCTACCAACTTTTGGCGACCCGTCCGATGGGGCCTCAAGTGACATAAAAGCCTTAAGGAAATAAAACAGGACCCACACACACACACACACAAGAAATTGCGTAGCTGCTGATGACGTGGCAGATTTTTCGAAAATTGTGCTGGCTAATGACGTGACAGGCTGTATGGATTTTTGTAAATTACACTTGCAGCTTTTTGGCATTGCTTTTGGACCAGGAGCTTTTGAGTTAAAAGGCTTTTCATAAAAAACTGCTTTTGGGACCTAGGGCCTTTAAATATGAGGCTAGGGCTCATTCTCTAGCATGCTTCCTGGAGAAGGTGCAGAGTCTGGGGTACCTGCTTGTACTGAGTTGATGCAATATAAAGAAATACCGAAAAGGGCGCCAAGGTTTGGGGCCAATACTCTCTGGGGTGGAATTCCGCCACTCCGTGTCGCGTGTCGTCTCTCTCTTTCAGTTCAATTGTTATTGAAGTGCTAAAAGTCTGTTCAATCTGTTCTTTTCTATTGGCACGTGGTGCCCATCTTGTGACACCCGGGCCCTAGAGAGCTGACTATGGAGGACATTGAGGCCATACTGTAGAGACCCATGAGAGTGCTCATGGGATGATCACCATTGTACACCACATTCGCCCTCATGTGATTGTATTGATTGTACCCTTCCCATATGTTTTGAGATGATGTATTGTGTGATGTTGATGCTGAAGATGTAGGTAGGCTTAGAGCGTCTCCAAAAAGCAGGTTTCAAAGCCTAATAAAGGTCCATGAAACAATATAGCAAGAAAGAGGGTGCATTTAACAAACTTTTTTGCAGATATACAAAAGTTTGCGTAGTTTGGGAGCATGAAGGCTTTTCTTTAGTAAATGTATAACGGGTATGTGACCTACCAGAGATAACAGCGGCAAGGGAGAAGGAAAAGACGGCCTTTTACAGAGATGGTCGGGTGGTGATTGTAGCATAATAACAAGAAATGGCCAATTTCAGGTCCCCGTTTCCCATTCCCATCCCAATTTCCTGTTCCGAAGTCCCGTTCCGTGTTTCAACGTGAGTATCCGAAACAGGGAATGGCATTTGATGCATGTTGTTGTTCCCCGTTCCCCGTTCCGATTTCCCTTCCGGGTAACTATGAATTGTAGAGCGGGACTCTACATGACGGTGTGAGACCTATGGGACCACACTGAAGATGGCTACTTGGAATCGTAATGGATCTATGAGGTTGGACGTTGGTGCCTTTGAGGACAGTTTCGGATACAGGGACATTGTTTTCTTCTCAAAGACTCATCAGGCCCATGGATAGCTTATGCCACATGTGATGGAATACAGATGGGAGACAACCCACACAAGACAGTCGTGAGATCTGAGCATGGGAGTAGAGGTTCAAGAGGAGTAGCACTGCTATTTAAGGAGGAGTTACAGCCACTGCTACATATTGTACGGAGAGATGATCATGCTAGATACATGTGGGTGAGGTTGACAGCTGACACAGGCCGAGTTCTATACATTGCCATATGTTACTCCCCCCCCCCCAGTACGTCAGAGGACAGTCACCTTTCTCTATACTAAATGATGATATATGGGAGTTTTCTAGGGATGGTGATATCATCCTCCTAGGGGACTTCAATGCCCAAACGGGCAACTCTCAGACAGTCTTCTACAACACTTCAGATGGATGCTTAGAGAGCTGGATGTGGGTGACTTGGGGCTTGACAAATGCTCACATGACAGAGAGCAGACACAGTATGGCAAATACCTCACGAAGATGACGACCACACATGGGTTAGCATACTTGGAGCAGCCGGTTTCACATGCTTTCCACACAAACACGGGGCCAGTACAATGGACTATGTTATGGCACAGTCGAGCTTGATAATTTGTATTCAAGATGTCATAGTGGGAGCGAGACCAGTGGGCGTAGCAGTGGATCATGCTCTTTTGACATTGTCCGTTTCATTTCAGTATAGTACAGCCCAGACATCATTAGGCAGGTCACATACCCGTATAGTATAGCCCAAACATCAAGAGCCAGGTCACATACCCGTTATACATTTACACCAGAGACTGACTCGGTTTATACAGAGGAGATCTATAGCCGTCTTTGCACAGCTGGTCTTGGCCTCTCAGTGTTCGCCAAAAAATAAAAAATTATCGTAGAATATTCTTTTTTGCTGGAATATCTTGGCCGGAAGACGGTCGAAAAGTTCACCACTTTACTGATTGAGACACTACACGGTGCAGCATCAGGGAGGTGACATTCTGGAAGCATGCCCCATAATACTTGGTATGATGAGGAGTTAATACTAGCACCAGTAGTGAAGCAAGGATGCCCAATCTCCCTAACCCTCTTCGGAATCTGAATTGATGAGATCTCAGATTACATATTACGAGCTAGTGATACAAATAGCAATAATGGCGCAGGAAAAAAAATGGGAGAAAGGGAAGTGAGTCATCCCATGAGCACTCCTAAGGGATACTGGTGAAGAAAGCCGTAAGCTGTCTTTGGCCTGGCCCTTTATGTGGCGATCATTTGCCCCTCAAGATTCTCCCTCAAGGTCAGCGTATCTCTAGTACAAAGAGCCCCAAACATCTCAGATCAATGTCGTTCATGACACAAGAGAGTGATCCAAATCCCTTTATAAATAGACAATGGACTCATCCCCGGATCTCATAATAAGTTGTGCAGCAGCATATGTAATGCTCCTTTGTCTTAGGCTCCTGCAGACAAATCTGACATATCTGCTCCTTTGTGTGTGTGTGTGTGTGTGTGTGTGGGTGTGGGGGGGGGGGGGGGGGGGGGGGGGGGGGGGGGGGGGGGGGGGGGGGGGGGGGGGGGGGGGGGGGGGGGCGATGAGTATCCAAGGAAAGCCAGAAATGAAAGTGCAGGCAATATACTGTGTAGTCATGTACAAGGCAATGAAACCATAAGACCTAATAAGTGTACAATTGACTAGATACTACAAATTCCCAACAATCTACTCACCCCCTACCCCCCTCCCATTTAAGAAAACACACACATACACACACAAAACAAAGTTTCTCTAGCTCAATGAATAACGCTCTGAAGTCAACTTTCGCAATAGAATAAATGTAAACAACCAAATTGCATCAATCTCTTTAATAATGTTAAAGGATATCAATAAATCCACTGCCATCCAACCCTTCCACTTTCTTTGCGCCGTAGAAACAAGGGAAAAAGGCCTTTATGTTGGATGGTACGTTCATGTCTGCCGAGAAATGCTCATAGAACCTTTTTTCCCTTTCACCTCTTTCCCCATCTTGCAATGGTTTATAAAACTTTCCAGCACCATCTATCAATGGGCCAACTTTTCCAACTGCAATGTATGGCATATTGGTGTTAGAAAAGCAAACAGGTAGACACCTTGAATAGACGCATTCTCCACAAAGACGGAAAAAGAACCAGGCGTACCTCCAGCTTGGTGGCCGGCAACTTGATGAGCTGCTGGTCTGAGCATTGTTCTGCATTGTGATGTTGGAAAAGTAAGTATAATCGTACAGGCACTCAGACTTGTTCACGTGTTAACTAACAGCAACTTCTATAATTTCTCTCATCATATAAATTTCCTCGTGAGCAAAAAAGCCCTGCTATATTTACAATAGCCAACTACATTCCTTTGTTCCTATTTTCAGTAAATTCATTTGGTAGTCTTGTAAAACATCTTTTGGACAGGATGGGTTATACAGAATTCTCTTACAAGGTTGGTCATAATTCAAGTATGATCGGCAGAAGAATATAGTACATGTATCTGACTAGACTTAGAGATCAACTTGTTTATACCAGTATATTGGCTAAATGGATCCCGACTACTTAGGTAGGAAATCTACATTCGGTGAAGCTAGCGAACCCCAGTCATCATCTTCGTCTTCAAACAGTTCAGAGAGCTTCTCTTCTTCTGACTCTAGTGAGGAGGAAGAGAAGCACAAGCAGAGAAAACCTCACAACAGAAAGAAAATCAGATCCCACAAGAAGTCTAGAGAGCACCGTAAACATTCTAGCAGTTCTGAGGAGGATAGCTCATCTTCTGACAGTTTGGACATTGACGAGCCAATGTACAGAAAGAAACGAAGACCCCTCGTATTCGGGCTCAATATGACCATCTTGAGAAAAAGGGCAAGAAGACCAAGGAGTTAAAGGATGGAAGACCAGTTTGACACGTTTTCCGGCTTTAAGCATACCCAAGGTATGAAGGGCGATGTCTTATCTGAAAGGTAATGACCAGACATGGTGGTCGACTTTACTATTGCACAAGGAAGCACCTAAAAATTTGCTTAAATTCAAGAGAATCTTCACTCTTCATGAAGGAGTATAAGGTAACGCCCAAACATGTTGGTCAATTTTACTATTGCACAAGGAAGAACCAAAAAATTTGCTTAAATTCAAGACAATCTTCACTCCATCATAGCTCACAGAAGAGTATGAGGAGGATGTCATTACAGCAAGGCATCATCTAAGGATGATAAAGAAAGACACTTTGGTTACCTATTGCCACAGGTTTTGAAATACCTTTTTACCAATCTCTTCTTTTCGGAAGATCGCCTTCAAGCAGCAGCTTGAGCGGTTTTGTTGCGGAGTACCAAAAGAGATTCAACAGTATTGCTTGAAGCAAAAGTCAGAATCCATTCAAAGGCTCACGGGACAAACAAAGAAGGTTTTGGTATGCATACTGGCTCTTTAACTTATCCAATAGACGAGCCAATACCCGCTTCATCAGGGAACAAATCGTCCAACTGCAACAACAAGAAGGGCAAGTCGCAAAAGAAGAAACCCACTAGCCCAAAATTATCAATAGAGCAGTGTGTCGAGTACTATAAAGAGGGCAAGTGTTACAATTGTGGGGATTCTTGCGAAGTGCCCAAACAAAGCACCAAACGACAAACCAAAAACTTCTAAATCAGCAAATGAGCGTGCAAAGAAAGGGAAGACAAAGGCAAGTATGGGTCCAGATTTTGTGGGGACGAGCATACCGCAAAAAGATGAGAGTACCAAGCTATGCAGAGTGTGGGGCACAATACAAGATCAAGAAGTCCTTATCTTCTTTGATGGAGAAACCAAGGCCAACTTCATCTCACCGGAATTGGCGGCTTGACTTGGAATAACGCCTGAAAAAATGGGACCATCAATGGAAGCAGTCTTAGCGGCACCAAGGTGTGATGTCACCATTACACCTGTCATAGGCAAACTTCGGTTGCATTGCGGGGCATGACAACATCTATATCATGCCTCTGGAGAGGTGTGACGTCCTCTTGGGGATCCCTTGGTACCACAAGAACTGCGCCAGGGTCGATTATTGGGCCAGAAAGGCCACATTCAAGAATGAGGGCCATTTCCAAATTGATGAAATCCAGTCTTTTTGTTTACTTGATCATTTGAACGAATTCGAGAGGACATTCTGAACTGTGTTGGAATTGTGCACAAGGAAAAGCAAGCACTTGAATGAAGATGGGTTCAAAGGAAACTTCGAGGAAAAACAGATCCTTTCTAAGGAAGTAGAATTGCTTTTCGGGAAAGTAGATGCTTTCCCGCGAGGAAGTCTATGTGTGCATTGCAACTGTGCATGTGATTGCATCCAGGGACGCCTAAGAAGTACTGTGAAAGCATTGTTTTTAACTTATAAGGTTTTCTTGAGTTTTTGGACAGATTCATACCATTTTTAAAGGTGACTGGCCGCCCCCTTAATAAGTGGGCAGCCTATGATTAAATAAAGCAGTATAAACCAGCCAGCCATTTTTCTCTCTCTTTTTCTAGCAGAACCCCAACAAAAAAACATAAAAAACGAAAAACGGCCGCGATCTCTACGCGAGCAGCCAATGCTCTCCTATCTTTGCCGTGGCCAGGGAGCTATAAAAGCATCACACCCCCTCTCCGAGAGGGAAGACCAGTTTTCGCAAGGAGGAGATGCTGCTGCAGATTTCAGCCGCAAAGAAGACGTTGCCGGTGATGCCCATGGCCGCCCCAAGTGTACCAAATGTCGCCAAGACCCAGTGCGCGAGTTCCCTCGCGAAGAAGTGCCTACAGAGCGTGTTTCCATCGCGACAAGTTGCTGTTTTTCTCTGTTTTCAGCCGATAAACGTCGTAGACGGGGCTGATTTACGAGAAGGAACCCGAGAACGCACCTCTTTTGTGTGTAGGATTGGAAGAGTGGATTTTCTCTGGAAAGTTGTTCTGCAAGAAGAGGACTCTGGAAACAGAGTCGGAAAAAAGTTGCAAGGATGCCATGCCTTTGAGTTTGGAAGTGAGATCCAGATGCGAGAACCTTGATTCTCGAGGATTTGGAATAAGGAACCGAAGTTCCTTTGAAGAGGGTTTTGCCCTAGGAATAGGAAGCCAAGGCTTCCACGAACCATCAAGTCTTATTCTAGAACGAACGTGGTAATACGTTAGGTTCAAGTGCTTGTATAGTTTCTCCTCAGTAATAAAGATACTATTAAGCGGGGGGGGGGGGGGACCAGCCCATCTTCTGGTCCCCAGTACTGTGTCGATCTTCTCACTCTCTCTCTCTCTCCCTTTATCTATTTCTCTCTATATACTCTAGCTTCAGTATTAAGTGATAAATTCTATTTATCCGAGTCTATTCTATATTGCTATGCGCTCGCATTTGTGACATGGCTCCTATACTTTGTACAGTCCTCTGTATGTAGCCATCACATGGCTCCTATACCGAGCCCTCTTGATCCCTGGCCAAGGCGGTGGAACAGCTAATGGAAGTGCATCCTCATCATGTGGTAGGGGGCGCAAGAGCTGCCTTGGAGCAAAGGATAAGTAGTTGTAAAAAAAGAACCAAAGTAGTCTGAAGAGCATTGCAGTGTGGAAACTACTACCGACTTCGACCATACTCACATGGCTCCTATACTCTGTGCACGGTCTATAGCAATGCATGATGGAATGCACGCTGTTGCACAAGTCTGGATAGCCTGCAAAAGTATTACTGAAACCTCTGTCCATGTCTCCATGCCAACAAAAGGTAGGGATGGGACTCTGCCTACTACCTAGAAAGAGCGTGCCTTTTGTGCACGCCACAAAATGTATACCCGGAGTAATAGCAGATCAGTGCTATCACCTCTGTACTCGGCTCAAGAGAATTGCCAAGTTGTCATAGCACTGGCTATGAAGGATCAAGGAACATGAGGGGTGGTGGGGCACCATAGTTACTTGGAACGGGAACGGGAGGGTCCTGAACGAGACGGAGGAGGAGGAGGGGGACGGAATGGGAACGGGGCCGGAACGATCGACTAAAGTAGCTTCCACTCAGCTTAGTCCCGAATCAACTTCTAAACAACCACAAAATTGCCCCCAAACCTGCCCTCAAACTGCCCCAAATATGTCCCCCAAATAACCCCAAATCTACCCCCAAATGCCTAGTTTTGCCTGTTCTACCCTGTTCTTCCCCATTCCGGAACATCATTCCGGTTACAACCCATTCCGGAACGGTGTTCCCTTCCTCACTCAATGTCAGAAATGGGACTCGTCCGGAACGCCGTTTCAGAACGTTTGGCCTGCATTCGACCCGTTCCCTGTTACACTATGGGGCACAAAGAATAGTGTTAAGACTTACACCATTCTACTGCTTCACACGGGTCTAGGGGCACTTCCTTGTACGGCTAGCGTCTTTGGGCTGGCCATCCATAGCATAGGCTGTACCTTGTCCGACTACCCAAGTTTGGGGCCCACCTTGGGCACTCATATATATCGGGCCAAGGGGGTACACATTTCATTATTATCTGATTGTATTGAGGGCCTTCTGATCTGGTAATCAGTGGGGGACTGATCGCCCCCTGTTCCACACACCAACGTCTCTCTCTCTCTCTCTCTCTCTCTCTCTCTCTCTCTCTCTCTCTCTCTCTCTCTCTCTCTCTCTCTCTCTCTCTCTCTCTCTCTCTCTCTCTCTCTCTCTCTCTCTTCCGCACAAGCGCACTCACATGGTATCTAACAGCTTCAAGCTCTCCATGGGACCAACGCTTCACCATAAGCATGAGGTTTTCCTCCCAAGGGATCAGATCAGCCACCGATCCAGCTTCTGAGGCCTAGGCTAGCCTTTCTGCAACTTTCCGTCGCGGGAAACTTCTTTAGAGGACCTAGCGTTTTTCAGCCTTCTATCGTTTTTGGATCTGGCTTTCATTTTGTTGCTTCAAGACGTGATCAGCATCTCCCCTTGCAAGCGCCCCCCTCCTCGTAGCAAAAACATCCTAGGGACGGGCCACTGGCTTAGGAAGGATAACTCAATGAAGTTCATGTCACACTTGCACCAATGCGCTTTTTTAAGCTCACCATGGATTCCTCAGCAAATGCACGTTGATCAGCAGACGCAGTAAAGCCTCGATTGGTCTCCTGGGCTAACCAGTGCATACAAAAAAAGAGAGACAAGACTAATGACGAGACAGAATTCAACAGTAACAGCATACATAAAACTGGCACAACTGCAATACACGGTATCTTTTACATCGGCTTGATCATCTACAGGTGTACAATCCTTGGAGATCCATTCATTCCATCCATCATTCGGCGGTTGCGCACTCCAGAGGAGATGGTGACTTGTGGTTTGCTATGGACACACCTATGCACTCATCAAAGGAGTTCACACGAGATATGGCCATGCTCATGGCATATGGGATCACGACATTCCCAGAGAAGACACCAACATCTTGGGGGGATAGACACTTACCACTTGACCTCGACACGTCAAATCACTTGCTTACACAGGAGCATCTACATGGACTTAGGGAGATGATCTTGGCATCAAGTGCTGAGAGGGGGTGTTAGACTTACACCACTTTGTTGCTTCACACAGGTCTAGGGCACTTCCTTGTACGGCTAGTGTCTCTGGGCTGGCCACCCATAGCATAGGTTGTACCTTGTTCGGCGGCCAGAGTTTGGGGCCGGCCGCCCACCTGAGTTGGGAGCCCACCTTGGGCACTCATATATATATGGGGCCAGGGGGATACACATTTCATTATCATCTGATTGTATTGAAGGTCTTCTGTTCTAGCAGTCAGTGGGGGGCTGATCTCTCTCTCTCTCTCTCTCTCTCTCTCTCTCTCTCTCTCTCTCTCTCTCTCTCTCTCTCTCACAAATAGGTGGAGAGAATGGAGCGTGTATGGGGTTGGGTGGATTGTGGTGGGTGGTAGAGGGTGGTGGTGCTACAATGTCAATGGGGAGGCGGAAGGGGATCTGTGCAGATACCTCCAAGTAGCAGGTATGTTCGATAAGGGCTGATTCAGCGGAGTAGCTAAAACCTGTGAAACTACAACCGGCATTGGCTATCGAGGAGGTGGGTGTGGTTCCTCAAGCAGAGTTACCGAGGAACGTGGTATGGAGGGCCTTGGAACGCCGGAACGGCGTTGCGGCCGGCTGAAAATTCTCGTTCCGGATGAACGTCTGTGACAACGGTCGGCGGGCCGGAACGGTTCCAACAAGCAGAACGGGCAGCTCTCAAACGGCTCTGTGAGGCGGCCAACGGCCAAAACAGCCAACATGTTCTTTATATATTGCCCCCATTCCTTCACAAATGCATCAAGGTCAAGGCCCTCTCTCCCTTGCTCTCAACTCTCAAGCCATAGTCAGCGGTTGGGCCTCAAGACTCAAGGTCTCAACCTATCTCTCTTGGGCTAACCCTCAAGGCTCAAGCTCTCTCTCTCTCGGTCTCAACTTTCAAGAGGTGAAGCCTCTCTCTCAAGCTCTATATCTCAAGCTCTCACAGAATCAAGCCTCTCTTTCTCAAGCCCTCTCTCAAGCTCTCTCTCTCTCTCTCACAAACTCTCAAAGATCAAGCTCTCTCTCTTTCATGGATAATCCATGGCCTCTTCTTCTCGTACAACCCCCTCTGTTCATGCGGGCAACACTCAAAAGGCGAAGGAATGGTCGTGGTGGGATGAAGTGAACTCGGAGGGCACCTTGTTGGCGGCGAGAGGTTCTCGTGCATGAGCATGCAAGCTATGCTCTTACACGCGGAAAGGGGGTCATGACAAAGTGAGGGCACACTTTCTTCGAGTGTTGGGACATGAGGTGAAATTTTGCACCGACGTAACCATCGAGAAGAGAAAGGAGCTCAAAGAAAAGGATCGGCAATTCAATCATAAAGCCAAGCCAGCACGCAAAGGTATCGCCCCAAAGACCCTCATTTTCCCTTCTTCCTCTCTACCCGGTTTAGGTGCCGGTGGATCTTCATCGGGTCCGATTCGTCGCCAAAGGACCATTGCCACCTCTTGGGACCCAAAGAAGAAGGAAGAGGTGGATGCGGCCATGGCCCGATTCTTCTATCACGACCATATCCCATTTGTCGTGACCAAGTATGTTTTATGATTTATCAATCTTCTCTCTCATTTCTTCCATTATCGTCGTTTCCGCCTTTTTGATACTAACCTCTTCTATGTTTGATCGAAATAGGTCGGAGTATTGGAAAGTCATGGTGCAACGGATAGGAGAGTATGGCACCGACTATGTGCCGCCATCTTCAGAGGCTCTCCGAACCACTTTGCTCGATTGAGAGAAGGCTATCGTGGAGCAAGTAACACTCAACGTCTTTGGGCCAAACATATCGTTTCCCTCATTGCCGACGGGTGGAGCGAGCCACCGAGAGTGGCAAGTCCACCAATGTCCTCTCTGCAGAGTGGATAGCGGCCATAGAAACGATCGGTGAGCAACACGTGGTGGCCTTTATCATAGATGGGGAGGCATCAAACAGGGCAGCAGCAGCTATTATAGAGGGCCACTATCCACATGTGACAGTGTGCTTTTGCATGGCACACTGCTTGAACAACCTTCAAAAAGACATAGGCAAGCTAGACTGGATCGCTCCAGTCATTTTGTTGATACAGTGAAGATTGTTACTTTCATCAACAATCACAACTTGGTTCGGAGTGAGCACCTCAAGAGGTCAGGCGGCAAAGTGCTTCTAAAGTATTCAGACACCCGCTTCGCATTCAACTTTCTTCTTGTGTGCAGGCTGTCTGAATGTGAAAATGCGGTCC
Source organism: Adiantum capillus-veneris (assembly GCF_014529385.1). Classification (NCBI taxonomy): domain Eukaryota; kingdom Viridiplantae; phylum Streptophyta; class Polypodiopsida; order Polypodiales; family Pteridaceae; genus Adiantum; species Adiantum capillus-veneris. The sequence goes on from NC_140954.1 coordinate 10,209,839, forward strand.
GACAGGTCTTCATCAGTGATGAGTTCACCACCTCCTCCTATGCAAAGACAGTTGCGGGGATTTTGTTCAAGGATAAGGCAGAGGATCTTGAGTTCTGGAGTTCTGGAAGGAGCTCAAGAGTCTAGACGCATAGGTAAAACCCGTGGTTCATTTGCTTTGAGTTCTGGATGGCATGGATCCTTGCATTGGCAAGATTTCTGAGGCAATGGACCGCATGATCGAGCAACTTGCACAGCTCGAGGAGATCCATGCGCTTTGCAACTCGAGGTGGAATTCATATGCCTCGCCTTTACACGGGGCAGCGTACATTGTGGATCCAGAGTTCCAAGGTGCAGGGCAAGAGACAGATAGAGAAGTAATGAACCAATTTACTGAGATCTTAAACAAGATGGTTCTAAACAGAGATGGGCGACGCATTGTCAGAGATCAGTTGAGACACTACAGAGAGATGAGGTGGTCATTTGGCAGTCCAGATGCTCGGATTGATCGCAGGAAGATAGGTTCAGTGCTATGGTGGGAGAACTATGGCTATGATGGCACTGAGCTTCAGAGATTGGCGATCCGTATTTTCAGCCAGTTAGTTAGTGCCTCATGCTTGGAGCAATTGTGGAGTACCTTTAGCCACATTGCTTCCAAGAAGAGCAATCAGTTTGGAGTGGAGAAGGCTAATGATTTTGTCTTTATCAGCGCAAATTTGAAAAATACAGACAAACAGACAAATCCTTTTACACAGTGGGAGATGGAGCAAGAGGCTCCTCAGACAGGTGGAGATGCATATCCACCAACACCCGGTACTTCATCCGTGGCTGAGATCGAGCCAGGCCTAGAGCTCGATGATGAGTGGGAGGATGTGCATGATTTACAGCCGGCTACTACGAATTGGAAGGCCTCTCAGGCTAGTGGCTCTTGAGTCTTGAGTCTTGAGGCTCGAGAGTTGCGACTTTAGGACTTCCATTATCCTTACCTTTTTGTATGGCTGCTTGAGCCTCACCCTCCTTGACATTTGCAGCTACTAGCATCTTTATGGTATTTGTCACCTTCAGTCTTTTGGTATTGTGGTCACTGGTTTGGCCCCCTTGTAGTCTCGACTCTCATTATGGTATATGTCACCTTTGGTTTTTTTGTAGCGCCCTGGCGGGCCTTGTTAGCCAGAATTAAGCGAAAAGTGTTATCTCTGACTTCTACTCTTGCAATTATTTAAGAGCTCTAATCTATAATTACATATGTTATTGAAAATTGTGTATCACTGTATGGGCATTGTGTTTGTTCAATGTTGTGTATGTGCATTGTGTTTATTCAATGTTGTGTATGTACTATGTACTCTGGGCGCCGCACATCCCAATCAAGTCATAATAAGGTTAAATGGTCTTCGAATCGTGTTTTTTGTGGGTATTAGAGTCAAAGGACTCTAGTACTACTTGTATTCAAACACATAACGCTAAAAATAACATTCTTTGGGTGTTTTTTTAGCCTCCCGTTCCGGTTTTGGACCCCTTCCCGTTCCCCCGTTCTGCAGGGAGACCCGTCGCCGTTCCCGTTCTGCGTTCCGGGTAACTCTAGCCTCAAGAGATTGTGGCCTCCGAAAGGTGTGATGGCGAGAGGCATGTTGTCAACCCTCCGCTTGCACCCTGAGGTAGGGGATGCTATGGCTCAAGGCGACGAGGAAGGTGGGTAGGACAGTCTCTCACCAAGTGAACAAATTGTTGGCACCTGAGGCATTGATTTGGGCGACCAGTAACCACGAACCTTTGTAGACAGACTCGGAGTTATATTGAATCCGGGAAATGAGTGTCTCCAAGTGCATATACTTGTATCCGTGGTGTGTCAATCTTCACAGCCAATAAAAGGTACAACTAGGTCCCACCTAGCGGCTATGCGAGTGAGACAATAGGAAAGATGTACTCGAAATGATGGAAAGGAAAGAGTGACCGGAAACGAGGGCTCTGCTTCCAGCGATCAAACTCTTTATAATCAAAGTATGGTGTCTAGCACTCAAAAACCAACAGTCGGCGGGTCCCAGGTCGTCTAAAAGCTAAACCTGTTAGATACGACGACCTAGCATGATGAGCTCCAAGATGTTGCCCTCGGAGCCACAGAGTGTAGACTGAAGCCACTCTCGAACTGTGCCACGTAAGGGGAAGAGACCCACCATGCGCCCAACCAGTGTCCAACCTAGATAACGTCTGGCCGCCTCAATATTGGCTAGGTCCTCCCTAGTCAGGTCATATGTCTAGGTGAAGGGTCCATGGGCAGTCATCATAACTCGGTGCAGGTGTGGTGATTGACATGGAGCAAAAACTAACCAAAGGGTGGAAGTCAAAGATGTCGAAGCTCTCTCTCTCTCTCTCTCTCTCTCTCTCTCTCTGTGTGTGTGTGTGATCTATCCGAATGCCACTTGCCCTCCCCCCTCCCCTCCCCCCCCCCCCCCCCCCCCCCCAAAATAGAAGAATAATCACCCTCTTCATTACACAGCAAAACAGACATGAAACAGAAGAATAGCTCAGTAGACACTGACTCTATGCTTATATGCATTTAACCACTTCAATCCATGCACCGATACAAATAAAAAAGTCACTAAACAATCATAATCACATTTACATCACTATCCTCGTCGACATCTTGGACATGAACTGTGATCATTATGGATTATTTAGCCATCACATCTAGACCGCAGTTATCTCTCATGGATGTCTTGATGCATTAAATCTCGTCACTCCAGATTCACATCAACAAGACAAAATGTTGCACTTGTTTCATATTTAACACATACTCAGACAAAGACAAGTGAAAGTGTATATGTTACATTCAACTCTTAAGGAATTCCAAACCACAAGCCCAAAACTTATGGCAACTTTTTAAGTACATATCATAAAGTCACAAGGCAAATTACTATCATCATGTCAAGACCCCCAAAATCTCCTAGAGAAGTTGGTTGACTATGTTCTCCTATGGGCAAAAGAGTGGAGTGGCTCCCCTCTCGCGCAGCACACACCACACTAAATTCAACCTATTAATTCGACATACACTTCTAGAATAGTCGAAGCTAAATCAAAAGCCTCAAGGTAAAAGCTCTAGTAATAGAACAGACCGAGCGGACATGCAATCTAACCTAATATGGCTGAAATAATACGTTCCTTTTTCTGCAGCATGCATGCATTCTAGCACTAAATCTGACAGACAGGACAACATCCCATCGACTACACGTTTACTAAGGATGAAGAACACTCCACTCCCAATGGAGAAATGGAACAGCATCAGTAACAATCTTCACTGCATCAGCAATGACTGGAGCGATCCAGTCTAGCTTGCCAATGTCTTTCAGAAGGTTGTTCAAGCAGTGTGCCATGCAAAAGCACACTGTCACATGTGGATAGTGGCCCTCTATAATAGCTGTTGCTGCCCTGTTTTATGCCTCCCCATCTGTGATAAAGGCCACCACATGTTCCTCACCAATCGTTTCTATCACCGCTATCCACTCTACAGAGAGGACATTGGTGGACTTGCCACTCTTGGTGGCATCATGAGGGTGCACAAAGTCCATCTCTCCACTCGAGCATGCAACGAGACCATGGATAGATCTCTTTCTTGTATCGCTCCACCCGTCGGCAATGAGGGAAACGACATGTTTGGCCCAAAGACGTTGAGTGTTGCTTGTTCCACGATAGCCTTCTCTCAATCGAGCAAAGTGGTTCGGAGAGCCTCTGAAGATGGCGGCACATAGTCGGTGTCATACTCTCCTATCCGTTGCACCATGACTTTCCAATACTCCGACCTATTTCGATCAAACATAGAAGAGGTTAGTATCAAAAAGGCGAAAACGACGATAATGGAAGAAACGAGAGAGAAGATTGATAAATCATAAAACATACTCGGTCACGACAAATGGGATATGGTCGTGATAAAAGAATCGGGGGCCATGGCCACATCCACCTCTTCCTTCTTCTTTGGGTCCTTAGAGGTGGCAATGGTCCTTTGGCGACAAATCGGACCCGATGAAGATCCACTGGCACCTAAACCGGGTAGAGAGGAAGAAGGGAAAATGAGGGTCTTTGGGTCCATACCTTTGCGTGCGGGCTTGGCTTTATGGTTGAATTGCCGATCCTTTTCTTTGAGCTCCTTTCTCTTCTCGATAGTTACGTCGGTGCAAAATTTCACCTCATGTCCCAACACTCGAAGAAAGTGTGCCCTCACTTTGTCATGCCCCCCTTTCCGCGTGTAAGAGCATAGCTTGCATGCCCATGCACGAGAACCTCCCGCCGCCGACAAGGTGCCCTCCGAGTTCACTTCATCCCACCACGACCATTCCTTCGCCTTTTGAGTGTTGCCCGCATCAACGGAGGGGGTTGTACGAGAAGAAGAGGCCATGGATTATCCATGAAAGAGAGAGAGCTTGATCTTTGAGGTTTGAGAGAGAGAGAGAGAGAGAGAGAGAGAGAGAGAGAGAGAGAGAGAGAGAGAGGGCTTGAGAGAGAGAGGCTTGACTCTGTGAGAGCTTGAGATACAGAGCTTGAGAGAGAGGCTTCACCTCTTGAAAGTTGAGACCGAGAGAGACAGAGCTTGAGCCTTGAGGGTTAGCCCAAGAGAGATAGGTTGAGACCTTGAGTCTTGATTCCCGACCGCCGACTATGGCTTGAGAGTTGAGAGCAAGGGAGAGAGGGCCTTGACCTTGATGCATTTGTGAAGGAATGGGGGCAATATATAAAGAACATGCTGGCTGTTTTGGCCGTTGGCCGCCTCACAGAGCCGTTTGAGAGCTGCCCGTTCTGCCTGTTGGAACCGTTCCGCCCGCCGACCGTTGTCACAGACGTTCATCCGGAACGAGAATTTTCAGCCGGCCGCAACGCCGTTCCGGCGTTCCAAGGCCCTCCAAGCCACGTTCCTCGGTAACTCTGCTTGAGGAACCACACCCACCTCCTCGATAGCCAGTGCCGGTTGCAGTTTCACAGGTTTCAGCTACTCCGCTGAATCAGCCCTTATCGAACATACCTGCTACTTGGAGGTATCTGCACAGATCCCCTTCCGCCTCCCCATTGACATTGTAGCACCACCACCCTCTACCACCCACCACAATCCACCCAACCCCACACACGTCGCTCCATTCTCTCCACCTATTTGTGAGAGTGCGTGTGCGGAAAAAAGAGAGAGAGAGAGAGAGAGAGAGAGAGAGAGAGAGAGAGAGAGTGATCAGCCCCCCACTGACTGCCAGAACAGAAGACCTTCAATACAATCAGATGATAATGAAATGTGTACAATGTATCCCCCTGGCCCCATATATATATGAGTGCCCAAGGTGGGCGCCCAACTCAAGTGGGCGGCCGGCCCCAAACTCTGGCCGCCGAACAAGGTACAACCTATGCTATGGGTGGCCAGCCCAGAGACACTAGCCGTACAAGGAAGTGCCCTAGACCTGTGTGAAGCAACAGAGTGGTGTAAGTCTAACACCCCCTCTCAGCACTTGATGCCAAGATCATCTCCCTAAGTCCATGTAGATGCTCCTGTGTAAGCATGTGATTTGACGTGTCGAGGTCAAGTGGTAAGTGTCTATCCCCCCAAGATGTTGGTGTCTTCTCTGGGAATGTCGTGATCTCATATGCCATGAGCATGGCCATATCTCGTGTGAACTCCTTTGATGAGTGCATAGGTGTGTCCATAGCAAACCACAAGTCACCATCTCCTCTGGAGTGCGCAACCGCCGAATGATGGATGGAATGAATGGATCTCCAAGGATTGTACACCTGTAGATGATCAAGCCGATGTAAAAGATACCGTGTATTGTAGTTGTGCCAGTTTTATGTATGCTGTTACTGTTGAATTCTGTCTCCTCATTAGTCTTGTCTCTCTTTTATTGTATGCACTGGTTAGTCCAGGAGACCAATCGAGGCTTTACTGCGTCTGCTGATCAACGTGCATTTGCTGAGGAATCCATGGTGAGCTTAAAAAAGCGCATTGGTGCAAGTGTGACATGAACTTCATTGAGTTATCCTTCCTAAGCCAGTGGCCCGTCCCTAGGATGTTTTTGCTACGAGGAGGGGGGCGCTTGGAAGGGGAGATGCTGATCACGTCTTGAAGCAACAAAATGAAAGCCAGATCCAAAAACGATAGAAGGCTGAAAAACGCTAGGTCCTCTAAAGAAGTTTCCGGCAACGGAAAGTTGCAGATAGGCTAGCCTAGGCCTCAGAAGCTGGATCGGTGGCTGATCTGATCCCTTGGGAGGAAAACCTCATGCTTATGGTGAAGCGTTGGTCCCATGGAGAGCTTAAAGCTGTTGATACCATGTGAGTGCGCTTGTGCGAAAAAGAGAGAGAGAGAGAGAGAGAGAGAGAGAGAGAGAGAGAGAGAGAGAGAGAGAGAGAAAGAGAGAGAGAGAGAGAGAGAGAGAGAGAGAGAGAGAGAGAGAGAGAGAGAGAAACGTTGGTGTGTGGAACAGGGGGCGATCAGTCCCCCACTGACTACCAGAACAGAAGGCCCTCAATACAATCAGATGATAATGAAATTTGTACCCCCCTGGCCCCATATATATGAGTGCCCAAGGTGGGCCCCAAACTTGGGTAGTCGGACAAGGTACAACCTATGCTATGGGTGGCCAGCCCAAAGACGCTAGCCGTACAAGGAAGTGCCCCTAGACCTGTGTGAAGCATTAGGTGGTGTAAGTCTTAACACTATTCTTTGTGCCCCATAGTGTAACAGGGAACGGGTGGAATGCAGGCCAAGCGTTCTGAAACAGCGTTCCGGACGAGTCTCATTTCTGACATGGAGTGAGGAAGGGAACACCGTTCCGGAATGGGTTGTAACCGGAACGATGTTCCGGAATGGGGAAGAACAGGGTAGAACAGGCAAAACTAGGCATTTGGGGGTAGATTTGGGGTTGTTTGGGGGACATATTTGGGGAAGTTTGAGGGCAGGTTTGGGGTTGTTTAGAAGTTGATTTGGGACTAAGCTGAGTGGAAGCCTTACTTTAGTCGATCATTCCGGCCCCGTTCCCATTCCGCCCCCCTCCTCCTCCTCTGTCTCGTTCAGGACCCTCCCATTCCCGTTCCAAGTAACTATGGTGCCCCACCACCCCTCATGTTCCTTGATCCTTCATAGCCAGTGCTATGACAACTTGGCAATTCTCTTGAGCTGAGTACAGAGGTGATAGCACTGATCTGCTATTACTCCGGGTATACATATTGTGGCATGCACAAAAGGCACGCTCTCTTCTAGGTTGTAGGCAGAGTCCCATCCCTACCTTTTGTTGGCATGGAGACATGGACAGAGGTTTCAGTAATACTTTTGCAGGCTATCTAGACTTGTGCAACAGCCTGCATTCCATCATGCATTGCTATAGACCGTGCACAGAGTATAGGAGCCATGTAAGTATGCGCGAAGTCGGTAGTAGCTTCCACACTGCAATGCTCTTCAAACTACGTTGGTTCTTTCTCTACAACTACTTATCCTTTGCTCCAAGGCAGCTCCTGCGCCCCCTACCACATGCTGAGGATTCACTTCCATTAGCCGTTCCACGGCCTTGGCCAAGGATCAAGAGGGCTCGGTATAGGAGCCATGTGATGGCTACATACAGAGGACTGCACAAAGTATAGGAGCCATGTCACAAATGCGAGCGCATAGGAATATAGAATAGACTCGAATAAATAGAATTTATCACTTAATACTGAAGCTAGAGTATATAGAGAGAAATAGATAAAGGGAGAGAGATAGAGAGTGAGAAGATTGACACAGTACTGGGGACCAGAAGATGGGCTGGTCCCCCCCCCCCCCCCCTTAATAGTATCTTTATTACTGAGGAGAAACTATACAAGCACTTGACCCGAACGTATTACCACGTTCGTTCTAGAATAAGACTTGATGGTTCCTGGAAGCCTTGGCTTCCTATTCCTAGGGCAAAACCCTATTCCAAGGAACTTCGGTTCCTTATTCCAAATCCTCGAGAATCAAGGTTCTCGCCTCTGGATCTCACTTCCAGACTCAAAGGCATGGCATCCTTGCAACTTTTTTCCGACTCTGTTTCCAGAGTCCTCTTCTTGCAGAACAACTTTCCAGAGAAAATCCTCTCTTCCAATCCTACACACAAAAGAGGTGCGTTCTCGGGTTCCTTCTCGTAAATTAGCCCCATCTACGACGTTTATGGGCTGAAAACAGAGAAAAATAGCAACTTGTCGCGATGGAAACACGCTCCGTAGGCAGTTCTTCGCGAGGGAACTCACGCACTGGGTCTTGGCGACATCTGGTACACTTGGGGCAGCCATGGGCATCAGCGGCAACGTCTTCTTTGCGGCTGAAATCTGCAGCAGCATCTCCTCCTTGCGAAAACTGATCTTCCCTCTCCGAGAGGGGGTGTGATGCTTTTATAGCTCCCTGGCCACGGCAAAGATAGGAGAGCATTGGCTGCTCGCGTAGAAATCGCGGCCGTTTTTCGTTTTTTATGTTTTTTTGTTGGGGTTCTGCTAGAAAAAGAGAGAGAAAAATGCTAGCTGGTTTATACTGCTTTATTTAATCATAGGCTGCCCACTTATTAAGTGGGCGGCCAGTCACGTTAAAAAATGGTCTGAATCTGTCCAAAAACTCAAGAAAACCTTATAAGTTAAAAACAATGCTTTCACAGCACTTCTCAGGCCTCCCTCGATGCAATCACATGCACAGTTGCAATGCACACATAGACTTCCTGGCGGGAAAGCATCTGCTTTCCCGAAAAGCAATTCCACTTCCTTAGAAAGCATCTGTTTTTCCTCGAAGTTTCCTTTGAACCCATCTTCATTCAAGTGCTTGCTTTTCCTTATGCACAATTCCAACACAATTCAGAATGTCCTCTCAAATTCGTTCAAATGATGAAGTAAACAAAAAGACTAGATTTCATCAATTTGGAAATGGCCCTCATTCTTCAATGTGGCCTTTCTGGCCCAATAATCGACCCTGGCGCAGTTCTTGTGGTACCAAGGGATCCCCAAGAGGACGTCACACCTCTCCAGAGCCATGATATAAATGTTCTCATGCCCTGGCAATGCAACCGAAGTTTGCCTATGACAGCTGTAATGGTGACATCACACCTTGGTGCCGCTAAGACTGCTTCCATTGATGGTCCCATTTTTTCAGGCGTTATTCCAAGTCAAGCCGCCAATTCCGGTGAGATGAAGTTGGCCTTGGTTTCTCCATCAAAGAAGATAAGGACTTCTTGATCTTGTATTGTGCCCCACACTCTGCATAGCTTGGTACTCTCATCTTTTTGCGCTATGCTCGTCCCCACAAAATCTGGACCCATACTTGCCTTTGTCTTCCCTTTCTTTGCACGCTCATTTGCTGATTTAGAAGTTTCTGGTTTGTCCTCAACATGCCCGTTTGGTGCTTTGTTTGGGCACTTCGCAAGAATCGCCACAATTGTAACACTGCCCTCTTTATAGTACTCGACACACTGCTCTATTGATAATTTTGGGCTAGTGGGTTTCTTCTTTTGCGGCTTGCCCTTCTTGTTGTTGCAGTTGGACGATTTGTTCCCTGCTGAAGCGGGTATTGGCTCGTCTATAGGATAAGTTAGAAGGGTTAGAGGAGAGCTTGTGTGGAGAGAGAGTAAAGGAGAGCTTCAAAGTGGGTAGAAGAGGGAGAGGAGAGCTTCAAAGTTCAAACTTGAGCCTTGAGCTTGAGGGAAATGGAATGAGCTTGAGCCTTGAGCTTGAGGGAAATGGAATGAGCATTGAGCATTGAGACTATGAGTATTAAGAGGCCCAAGGGAGCCTTTTATAGCCTCCCAAGGGCCAAGGCTTAAAAAATATGGCAGTTGGGGCTGCACAGAGCCGTTGCAAACGATCAAAAACGGTCACTTTTTTGAATCCGACCCCTGCCGTCCCCGTCCGGTCCGTCCGGCCCCGACCGTCCCCGGTCCGTCCCCCCTGCGACCCACCCGTCCGGCCCGTTTTCCGTCCGTCCCTCGGCGCTCCCAGCCGTTCCCGGCCCGGTTACGGCCGTTCCCCGGCCCTAGGGCCCGTCCCCCCCGTCCCCTGTAACTATGTTTTTACTGCTTTGCTTTATTCTCTCATGAGAAAGAGAGCCAGAGAGAGGGAAGCCTCTCCTGTTTTATTTTCACAAAGCTTTTAAGCTTTAGATTTTCAGCTTTTGGGGCTGTGCTTTTTAGCATCCCTTGTAAATTCTTTAAATTGGTCTTTTAAGCTCCCACTCTACAGAGCATCTGGACGCAGAGTCTGAGAGTGAGACCCGAAGGCTCGCTTATTGCAGATTAATATAAAAAAAAATACCGAAAGGGACGCCAGTCTTTGGGATCGATATCTCTACGCACGGAACTCCGTCGGGCCAGTGTTAAATCAATTGTGAATTGTGAACCGTTTTGAAGTGGTTATTTGGTGTTGTCATGGTAGATTCTTGACTTGGAGTGTCCAAGTTTGTTATAGTGGTATCAGAGCAATGCCGATTTCTCTTTTACGGGAAATCCAATCCCAAATTTTTTTTTTTCTGCAGCACCTATGGCTTCCCGCAAGAACCAGTTGACTCCCTCTGCATCCGGAGATGCGGCAAGGGATCACAACGAAGATTCTGGCAAGGAGTATGGCCCGCCTCGGCCTACCTACTCAGGCGGAGTGTCGAGAGATGGAGCGTCGTCAATTGATCGGCGATGAAACAAAGATGATGCTCAATTTTGCGAAGGACCCAAAATTTGCAAAATATATGAGCGAGACTTCTTTTCAGGAAGTGCATGGGCAGTGGCAAAAAACCAGAACACCACCCCCAAAACCCGCTCTCAAGAAACCTTCTGTTCACAAAAAATATTCAGAGAAAGAAATAGAAGAGGTGGTTGATGCACGGATTGCTCAGCTTTTTGATGCGCAAAACAAAGCTAAAAAGCACTGCAAAAAGCAGAAGAAAGGCACTGACTTCCCGGGTTATTTGGGTCGTCAGTCGACATTTGAAAAGGCAAAGAAACAGAAGAAGCGTGTTCGATTTGAAGAAGTACCCATTTCTTCTTCTTCTTCTTCTAACAGTTCTTCTAGCTCATTTGACTCGAGCGAAGAAGACCGCAAAGGCAAAAAGCGAAGCAAGAAACAACGCTTCGGAAAGGGTGAGAAAAAGGCAAAGAAGTCTAAACCTCACTCCGTGAGTGACAGTTCTACAGAGGACTCGTCTACAGACAGTTCAGACTCTGGTGAGAGCAACTTTTATGCAAAGAAGAAGAATTTTTACAAAGCCAACCAGTATGACTTTCTCGAAGACAAAAGCAAGAAAGTCCGAGAGTTTAAGGAAGGTGGACAATCAATTAAATTTGACACGTTTTCTGGTTATAGAGATGCTTCGAAGGCTTTGTCTTTTGTACAGCAGTTTGACATCGCTTTCGCGGGAGGACATTACTCAGAGCACTCTAAGATTCGGAGAGCTGCCTCTTACTTTAAGGGCAATGCTCGAACTTGGTGGTCCACGCTTCTATTAAACAAGACTGCGCCAGTTAAATGGCTGAAATTCAAGAGTCTTTTTATTTCTTCTTGGTTGACTCGAGAGTATGAACGGGATATCCGAACTGCTTGGAACGATCTTCGGATGACCAAGAAAGATACAGTGGACGCTTATTACGAGATATTTTGGAGCTCTTTTCTACCCGCCTCTTCATTTAAGAAGATCTCGTTCAAGGAACATATTGAGTGGTTTACCTTGGGTCTACCTATAGAGATCCAAGATCACTACTCGGAACAGAAGTCAGCTTCTATTCAAAAGTTGATGAGTCATGCGAAACGGGGTTTTGCCATTCACTCCGGCAGTTTGACCTACCCCACCGATGAGATCATGCCACAAAGAGCTGAACAGACTTCACCAAATGAAAGTAGAAAGAGAAAGAGCAACTCAGAAAAGAAAGATGCACGACCCAAGCTTACTCCTCAGGAGAGAGCTCGCTTCATCAAGGAGGGGAAGTGCATTGGATGCAGGGAACCTTGACATATCTCCACGAAGTGCCCTTACAAGGCACCGAATGAACAAGATGAAGAAAGGCCAGAAAGTTCTAAAGCAGCTAAGAGACGTTGCAGAAAAGGTAGATAAAAAGCAGAACTGGTACCACATTGCGTGGGGCCTGAACCGAACCAAATGAATGAAAGTACAAACTTTGCCGCTCTTGGGGCAAAGTGAAGGATCAGGAAGCTCTTTTGAAGGAGCCAAGGCCAACTTCTTTTCACTTGGAATTGGCAGCTCGATTTGGAATTACGCCCGACAGGGCTAAGGCCATAGGCGGAGGTAGTTCGAGTGGCACCCGGACGGGATGTTGCCATTACACCGAGCATTCGCAAACTTCGTTTGCAATGACAGGGGTGTTCAGGGCACGCGAGTGACGTTCTACTCGAAATCCCTTGGTACCACAAGAACTACGCCGCGGTTGACTATCGGGCCGAGAAAAGAACCTTGACAAATGAAGGGCTCAGAGATTGTACTTGATGAACTTCAGTTTCATTACTCATTCTTTTTAGGAGAGAACTGAACGATGGATAAAGGTCGAATATGTTTTGACCTGAACAAAACAACGCCAAGATTTTTCTCCACACTCATGCCGATTGCTTTTTTGAGGGCCTGAGGATCATGCCATGGATCTGATACCTGGAAGCACGCCACCGAACTTACCGTGTGAGCCGAGCACAGAATAAAGAGATTATGAACCAAGTGAAAGACCTCTTGGAAAAGGGTCTTGTCCAGCCTAGTACTTGACCGTATTGCTCTCCAGTGTTGTTGGTTTTGAAGAAAGACGGATCTTGGAGAATGTGCATCGATTCTAGAGCTCTCAACAAAATCACCATCAAGAACAGATTTCCGATTCCTAGGATCGATGATATACTCGATAGATTACAGCGATCCTCATGCTTTAGCAGGATTGATTTGAAGAGTGGATATCATCAGATCATAATCGCGTCGAGAGACGTCTACAAGGCAGGTTTTCGCACGACTTTTGGGTTATTTGAGTTTTTGGTGATGCCTTTTGGCTTTACCAATGCTCTTGCGACATTTAACCGGATGATGGACACGATTTTTCGAGAGTATAGGCTATTTGTTGGCACTTTCTTTGACGATATCATTATTTTCTCCAAGAATGAGGCAGAACATAGAGATCATTTGCTTCAGGTCTTTCAGGCATTATGAGATCACAAGTTAGTGATTAATGCAAAGAAAAGTGAATTTTTCCTACCAAAGATACACTTTTTGGGACACATTCTGTCAGCAGTAGGAGTGCAAATGGATCCGGCCAAGATAGAGACTATCCGTGATTGGCCCGATTTGAAGAATGTCCATGAAGTTAGAAGCTTCTTGGGACTATGTTTGTACTACAGGCGGTTCATTCGAAAGTTTGTAGAGGTTGCTTCCCCTTTGCATATCTTGACACAGAAAGGAGTCCCTTTCTCGTGGGGACCCACAGAGGTGACTGCCTTTCAGACTTTGAAAGAGAAATTGACTACGGGACCAGTTTTGACTCTGCCGGACTTGCAGAAGTCTTTTGTGATGCTTGTGGTCGTAGTCTGGGTGCGGTTTTAATGCAAGAAGGCCATGTCATTGCTTACGAGAGCCGATTGTTCTCAAGGCCGGAAATGACAGCACAAATTTATGAGAAAGAGCTTTTGGCTGTTATCCATGCTCTTACTCAATGACGGCATTACCTACTCGGAGCGGATTTTACTGCCTTTACAGATCATCAGAGTTTGCGCTGCTTCTTGTCACAGAAGCAACTATCGGAAAAGCAGATACGGTGGGCGAACATCTTGTCAGAGTTTCACTTCCTGATTGTCCATGTTCACGGACAGAAGAATATGGTGGCAGATCCTTTGTCCCGAAAGCCGTTGGTTCTGGCTATTTCCGCTATACACCATAGAAGCTTCGAGGATATGGTCGACCAGTATGCCAGAGATACAGATTTTACAGACGTTTTCACACGGATACGGGATAGGGAGACAATAGCGGGATATTCCATTCGGGATGGCTACTTGATGAGAAAAACCATGTTGTGCGTTACACAGCCGTTGAGGGAAAAGGTTATGACTGAATGCCACTGTCCACCTTGTACGGGTCACCGCGGCATCGCTACGACCATGAAAGGGGTAGAGAGATATTTCTTTTGGCCGAGACTCGAGAAGAATGTGGAAGAGTTTGTGAGCAGTTGTTTGGTATGCCAGAAGGTCAAGTTTGACAGGCATAAAGCACAGGGATTGTTACAGCCTTTGCCCATACCCACCCACCCACCCTTGGGAAAGTATTCCAATGGATTTAATTTTTATCTTCCGAGAACACAGAGGGGTGTTATTGACAGATTTAACAAGCAGGCTCATTTCATTCCAGTGAAGAAAACAGTCAAGCCGGATCGCTTAGCGAGACTGTTTGTGGCCCAGATTTTCAGATTACAAAGCATGCCTGAGACGATTGTCTCCGACAGGGACTCCAAATTTACGAGTTTGTTTTGGAAGGCAATTTGGGAGAACATTGGCACGCGGTTGCAGTTCTCGTCATCGTTCCACCCGCAGACTGACGGGCAATCTGAGGTTGCCAATTCAGTGGTTTTAGATTTATTGAAGTCTTATATCTTGGATCAGAAGATCAATGGGAAAAGTATCCACCTTTGGTGGAATTTGCCTACAATAACACGATACACTCTTCAACGGGGAAGGCGCCATTTGAGATTGTTAAAGGTGTTGCGAAGGTTCCACCCTTCCTAAGCACGAAAGATAAGGTTTTTGAAGCGGATGAGTATACGCACGACTTAGACACGGCTTTTGCCAAGGTCCGCGAGGCTTTGCAGAAATATCAAGAACGACAGAAAAAGGCAGCGGATCGTCATCGTCGCGATTTGAAATTGAAGGAGGATGATTGGGTGCTCTTATGTTTTGGGAAGGTATGACCGAGAAAGAAAACAAAGGGGAAAGGAGCGGCTTCTTTGTAAGCTTAGCATGACACAGTGTGGACCTTTCCAGGTTTTCCAAAAAGATGAATGATATCTCCTTTGGACTGAAGCTACCAGAATACTTGGAGGATTCACAATGTTTTTCATGTGCGTCTCTTGAAGCCTTTTGAAGCCGATGTGCTTGATGATGAACAACCTGAAATGGACGAAAACGAGCAGATACTCGCTCCAGAACAAACATTGGCACAGAAAGAAAGTAAGAAGGTAATGCGAACGGACGGTTCTGGTTAAATTCAAGACCTACTTCTCATTGGATGCGAAGCGAATGGAGGAGGAAGACCTAGCAGATATTCCTCAGAATGTGAATCTTTACCTTGAAGCTTTTGGTTTAGCATAGTCTATTCCAAATGGAACCCAGAATTCAGCTTGGCCGGAGATCTGGTGCAGTGGGATGCACAAGAGGGGAGTTACGCCGCTCCTTTGTCAACAGATGCCTCGATTTTTGCAGACTCCAGTCACTGATGTCTCTTTTCGCTTCAGGGATACTGAGAGCTGACAGTATTTTGTTGAATGACTTTAAGAAATGGAATTCCGGAAAATATGAAATTGACTTGTTCTTGACTTGTTTAAGTACAGGAAGTGATAGACAAAATGACTGCAACATTTTGGTCTAATTGATCTCGAATAGACATGGTTGCAATAGGGGTTAGTCAATCAGGCATCGATGAGGTCCCGACTGGATCTAGATGCGATTGCTAGCTACATTGCCGATAAATCATGGTCTAAGATTCGAATAAATGTTGAATGTCATGTGATGTCCTGTGATGTCTTGTGATGTGATTGTCGATTGGTACGCGTGGTAGATGTGTGTTCCTAGTACGTAGGTGCTAACAGTCAGTGTCTGCTAAGACAGTATATGGCCTCTGTCTGTTTTGCAGGCGTAATCGAGGGCGCTTACAATGCTTTCAAGAGGGGGGTATGCCACAAAGTGATGACGTGGCAAAACCCTAATCCTAACTGGCTACCCAATCCAAATGCTAACGCGGTTGGCTGTACGGTAGCTCGGAAATGGCGGAGACACGTGGCAGCTGTACGGACACCCGCAAATCGCGGCGGATTTTCCGGCAGCTTTTGCGTGGACAATTAACGGCGGCTTTTGGGCATTGCTTTTGGCTACACAATGGGCAAGAGAGAGAGAGAGAGAGAGAGAGAGAGAGAGAGAGAGAGAGAGAGAGAGAGAGCTTTTTATTGCTTTGCTTTATTCTCTCATGAGAAAGAGAGCCAAAGAGAGGGAAGCCTCTCTTGCTTTATTTTAACAAAGCTTTTAAGCTTTTGATTTTCAGCTTTTGGGGCTCTGCTTTTTAGCATCCCTTGTAAATTCTTTAAATTGGCCTTTTGGGCTCCCACTCTGCAGAGCATTTGGACGCAGAGTCTGAGAGTGAGACCCGAAGGCTCGCTTGTACTTTTTTTTTTCCGAAAAAGATCTTTCTATTAAAATCACCTCAAGGGCACAGACCCCAAGGTAGAATTACATCAGAATAATAAAGAGAACATAGATGGTATCACCAAAAGATAAAAATCCTAGGGCAATCTAAGAAACAAGATTGCCTCAAATCAAGGCTAATTATGGGGATTAAGTCTGAAGACCTCCTAGGCGTCTTCAGAGACTTCTCCTCAGCAGACTTCTTAGCAATTTCTACCAAAGAAGGAAAATGCCGCTCATAAGCTGAATTTATGCCTTCAGAACTACAGCTGATATCCAAATCTGTGCCCTGAGAAATAGGTGGCAGATCATGTAGAGCTGGTGAAGAGGTATCCGAGGAGAGAGACGAAGCATCTGCTCTGCGTCTATACACAAGCTTTGGAGCCTCTGCCTCCTAGCTCGTCGTTTTCTTTTCTTCGCTTCCTTCCTTCTAGATTTCTCTGCTTCACTTCTTCTTCTTATCATACAAGCTTCCAATCCCCCATTCGCATGAAGTGCCTCTTGTTTTGAAGCTTGTTGCCTTTGATCAGGAGATATCCTGCGGCGGCAGGTACAAGCTGCAGCAACATGGCCTTTTCTACCACAAACAAAGCAGTGGCCAGGAAGACCAATGAACTTTGAAGAAAACCCTCTGTAGAATTTCGCCCCCATGGATGGTTAGGAGCGAAATAAATTGCGGACGGTTCTTCGCCAAGGATGGGTAGAGCACCATCCTTATGGAGATTGTGCGATCCTCATCTTTAGGAATCATAGCATCTCCAACCACAAAGCCCAAACATCTCCCAATTTCATTAACATGCGGAGCAAATTCTGGAAGAAGTCCTGGAAATCTAGCTATAACTACAGTTCCACCTTCAAGTCCATTTAGGTCCATTCCGTGTGTCCATCTGGCAAGAAAACCTATAGCAAAATGAAAGTCCACAGGGCTTTGCGCTAGCACCTCCATGGCTTGATTTGTAGACACGAACTGCACCCTGAAGAAGCCTATCCCGAGAGGGGAGACATTCACAATCTTAAAGTTGACGTGTAATAGGCTATAGCGAAGCTTGAAAGTAGTCCTTCAATAGCCTTGCTGAGCATAAACTTCCGACCACTTTACAGGCCAAGGAACAGGACTCCAAGCTCACAGTAGATTCGTGAATGGCGCGTAAGGTGTCACAAGAGAGATGAATACCTATTGCAGAAGCCGAAGGGGGGGGTCGGAGGGCCTCTGAAGGGTCTCCTGAAAAGGTTCCTCGAAGAGGAACGTCCGGCTCTGCGATATTCAGCTCAATCCCGACATTAAAGCTTTCCATCTCAGTCCCCGACCTGTGTAGCTGTAGAAAAAAAAAGGGGGGGGGGGGGGGGGGGGGGGGGGGGGGGGGGGGGGGGGGGGGGGGGGGGGGGGGGGGGGGGGGGGGGGGGGGGGGGGGGGGGGGGGGGGGGGGGGGGGGGGGGGGGGGGGGGGGGGGGGGGTGGGGGGGGTGGGGGAGGGGGATGGCAGGGGGAGGGCGAGGAGGCAAGGGGAGGGGGGGCTAGGGCGAAGAGAGTGAGGGCGAGGAAAGGGGGGGGGGAGGGGGCGAGCAGGTAGGGAGAGAGACGACACAGCTTCACAGGCGAGGGCACCAGCGCGCGGCTCTAAGTTAGAGAACCAGGCTCGCTTGTACTTTGAGTTGCAAATTAATGTAAAAAGAAATACCGAAAGGGGCGCCAGTCTTTGGGGCCAATATTTCTAGGCACGAAACTCCGCCGAGCCAGTGTTAAATCAATTGTGAACTGTTAAATGTTTTGAAGTGGTTATTTGGTGTTATCGTGGTAGATTCATAACTTGGAGTGTCCAATTTTGTTACAGTAGGACTTCTTCTTTTGTTACTTGTTCTTCTTAGGGTTTTAGGCCCCTCGGCCGGCATTTGCAAGTTGACTCCATTCTTCAGGGCTTTGACACGTCAACAGTTTGTTACATTCCCCCTTCTTGAAAGAGAGTAATCGTCTGCGATTACAGCATATCTGCAAAACAACTCAAGTTCGCTCAAAAATTACAGCATATCTGCAAAACAACTCAAGTTAGCTCAAAAATTTCCGAGGGACATTCAGTTTGCTCTTTTTGTTAAGGAGTTAGCTTCTCCTTTCGCCTCTTCTGATCAAGGAGTTAGCTTTTCCTTTCATCCAGATCGGAACTCTTGATATTCTGGCTAGTAAAATTAGCCATCACACCCAGACCGTACTAATGTTCCATGGGTGTCTTGATGCACTAAAATTACATACCCAAGCAATCTCATCCAATTAAGAATATTCAGTAGTTGGCACATCACAATGCAACACAAATGCTTACATATGCATGTTACAAGACATAGAAACATAAAGCCGCCGATGAACACTCCCCCCGCAAATAACCATCTTGGTCAGGGCCATGAGTTGTTCAACGACTTCCTCATCACTCCTCCTGCAAATAACCTAAAAAGGTCCGGGCCATGAGATATACAGGCCTTTTACAACCAAACGCCCCCAGACCGCAGCTTGTGTCGTTTGGAGGTGCTGAGAGTACCACTACTCAGACTTCTTAATACTCCCCCGGTAAATAACCATGTAGGTTCGGGCCATGAGTAACAACACTTTTCAATCATTTAATACTCCCCCCGCAAATAACCACAAGGGTCCGGGCCATGAGTATGAACAAGCATTCTCAAACATCATTTCTCACCCTCCACCAGAGAGTAAAATTACCAATCATTGAAACCAGTATTAAAACCAGAGTCAAACATTTCAAATCGGCACCAAGACAGGTTCAAACAGATACCACAAATTTGAAACAAAGTTTCAAACAATACTTTCTCAAACAAAGTTCAAAAGTAGAGCACCAATGAGCATCCTCTGCATCATAATCAAAGTGAGCTTCAATTTCTCCACCCTCTGCATCATAATCAAAGTGCATCTGTTTTAAGAATCCTGGATGGATGAAGTTCTCTATAGCTCCGGGGTCAAAGAAAATAAGGGCTTTGAAGCCATTGACTTTGCCATATGCTCGACACAATTCATTTGTACTTTCAAGGCGTATGCCATAGATGTCAAGTACTAATCAAATAGCCGGTTTAGCTCATTTGGCTGGAGATGGTCCCCGGTTTTTGCGACCGTTGACGGGGAAGTTCGCTCGCGTGTCTGTCAGTGCGTTGGGGACAACCAAAATAGTTATGTCCTGATTGATGCACCTTCTCCAGGAAGCATGCCAGAGAATGAGTCCTAACCTCATATTTAAAGGCCCTTGGCCTGAAAAGCAGTTTTACATGAAAAGCCTTCAAACTCAAAAGCTTTCGGTCCAAAAGCAATGCCAAAAATATGTCAGCGTAAATCACGGAATTCCGTACAGCAGTCAGCGCAAAACGCGGAAATCCGTACAGCCTGCCACGTCATCATGTCGGTGCAATTTCCGGAATTTGATTGTACAACTGCCACGTCATCAGTATTGGCGCAAGTCTTTCTCTGTATGTGTAGGTCCTGCGTTATTTTAATCCTTTATGTCACTTGGGCCCCCATCGGACGGGGTCCCCATAAGTTGGTAGGACTTCTTCTGCTATTACTTGATCTTCTTATGGTTTAGGCCCCTTGGCCGGCATCTGCAAGTTGGCTCCTTTCTTCAGGGCTTTGACACGTCAGCAGTTTGTGACATCTCCCCTTCTTGAAAGAGAGTAATCGTCCGCGATTACAGCATATCTGCAAAACAACTCAAGTTAGCTCAAAAAATTTAGAGAGACATTTCGAGGGACAATCAGTTTGCTCTTTTTGTTAAGGAGTTAGCTTCTCCTTTTGGCTCTTTTGATCAAGGAGTTAGCTTCTCCTTTCGTCCAGATCGGAACTCTTGATATTCCGGCGTAGTAAAATTAGCCATCACACCCAAACCATACCGATCTTCCACGGGTGTCTTGATGCACTAAAATTACATACCCAAGCAATCTCATTTAATTAAGAATATTAAGTGGTTGGCACATCACAATGCAACACAAATGCTCACATATGCATGTTACAAGACAGAAACATAAAGCCGCCGATGAACACTCCTTCCGCATAACTGAACAAGGTCCGGGCCGGGAGATATTCAACGACTCCCTCATCACTCCTCCTGCATAACCTAAAAAGGTCCGGGCCGAGAGATATAGAGGCCTTTTACAACCAAACGCCCCCCCAAACCGCAGCATGTGTCGTTTGGAGGTATTGAGAGTAACCACTGCTTAGACTTCTAATACTCCTCCCGCATAACCATCCAGGTCCGGGCCGGGAGTCAAAAACAACACCTTTCAATCATCATTTCTCACTACTCCACCTGTAGGTAAAAATCACCAATTATTGAAACCAGTATTAAAACCAGAGTCGAACATTTCAAATCGGCACCAAAACAAGTTCAAAACAGATATCATCCATTTCAAACAATTTCAAACAATACTTTCTAGCTATAAAGAAAAATAAGTAGAGAGAGTTCATTCGAGGTTTTGTTCGGACAACCGAACTTTGAGGACGATTGGCTTGTCCTTGTGCATCACGGTGATGGTTCGATTTCGAACCTGGAGAGTCGCATCATTCTTGTCGTGCCAAGGCATGGCCAAGAGAACGTCGCAATTGCCCAACTTCATGATGTGGAAATCAACTTTTCCATGATAATCTTGAATAGTCACTGGAAGAGCACCAATGAACGGTACCACTTTCTGAGTTTGCCCTTTGGCTAGCTCAGCTTCAATTTCTCCACCCTCTGCATCATAAGCAAAGTGCACATTCTTTAAGAATTGTGGATGGATGAAGTTCTCTCTAGCTTCGGAGTCAAAGAAAATAAAGGCTTTGAAGCCATTGACTTTGCCATATGCTCGACACAATTCATTTGTACTCTCAAGGCGTATGCCATAAATATCAAGAACTAGTCCAATAGCGGGTCTAGCTTCTTAGCAGGAGGTGGCGCTGAGGTTTTGTTGACCGTTGGTGCGAGCGTCGGCTCCTCTGGTCTGTTAGTGCGTTTGGGACAATTAGAATGATTATGCCCTGTTTGAAAGCATCCAAAGCATCGACCTTCTTGTAGTAAGGTGTCTCGGCACCCACAAAAGCTACGTCCATTTGGGAGAGCTGAATAGGGCGAGAGCTGAACAATCTCCGTCCATGGGAGATGAGGAGACAACTTGCCGACGCGCGTGCGTACACACACGCAAAGACGAGAGAGATGATGGGTGCTGTCTCTCCTCTACCGATGGCTGTTGAGGAGAAGGGTGCTCTTCACATCCTTGGAGCAAAGGCAGGCGCCGATGGTGCAGAGCTTGACACAAGCTGGGATGAGCAGGACAACACTCATAATACTTGCACCAAGATCTAGCTGCACGCATATAACTGCGCTCTCTCTCTCTCTCTCTCTCTCTCTCTCTCTCTCTCTCTTCCCGACACTGTGTTAGATCCGCCAAGTAGGTGATTGTATCAGTCTGCCTACAAACACACACACACACACACACAAAGGCACGCAGGTTCCTTTGGTTTTTCTCAATGACATTTGAAATTCTCTACGTGAGGATGTTTTCTTTCTTCGCCCTCATCCTGTGCACAGAGAGAGAGAGAGAGAGAGAGAGAGAGAGAGAGAGAGATGTCCGTAGCTTGAGGCTGAGCCACCCGCAAGTAGAGAGAGAGAGAGAGCACTTACTGTGCGCGATGTTGAAGAGTTGTAACATGGAGGTGTTTTTTGTTTTGTAATTTAATACCAAGCTAAGAGCAGCCTTGCAAGAGCTTGATAAGACCCTCTCCCTTTCAATTGATCACGGCGGCTCTCTCTGCATATCTCTCTCAGTTTTCTCTCTAAGCATTGTATTGATAGTAAATTAATTGTAGCTATTATTGGCCAAGAAGGTCACAAGGAAGTGGTAGAGAAAATCGTGCAATTCTTTCATCATCAAATGGTCACTCTCACACTAACTTTTTTAGGTGACATTTCAAGTCATTTCATGCCATACTATATTCATTTGAATATTTCATTATGAAAATGAGCATGTGTGTGTACACGTGCATCTCTCTCTCTCCCCATTAAAGTGTTCAAGAAATATCATTTTTCAGACATATAAAACTTTTTTTCTTGAATTTACTAAGAGGATTTTTAAAAAAATTATATTTAATTTTCAAGTTTTTATATTATTTTTCTTTATTTTGGGACAAAAATTCACTTTTTTCCCTTATAATTCTTTCACCATCAAATGGTTACCCTCACATAACTTTTTTAGGTGACATTTCAAATCATTTCATGCCTTAGTATATTCATTTGAATATTTTCATTATGAAAATGAGCATGCGTGTGTGTACACATGCATCTCTCTCTCTCTCTCTCTCTCTCTCTCTCTCTCTCTCTCTCTCTCTCTCCATTAAAGTGTTCGAGAAATATCATTTTTTCATACATATAAAACTTCTTTTCTTGAATTTACTAAGAGGAATTTTTTAAAAATTAGATTTATTTTTCAAGTTTTTATATTATTTTTTTATATTTTGGGGCAAAAATTCTCCTTTTCCCCTTACTCTCAATTGACATTTTTGAAATTGAAAACGGCACAATATTAAGCTGAGACACATTTTTCATGAACACGAGGTCCATTAACATGTCAAATGTGTTCTAATAATCATTTATTAGAGGAAAAAATGATGCCTTCTTGAGGCCATCGTGAAGTCTTCACCTTGTTTTTAATGTAGGAAAAGAAGCAATCTTACCAATAAAGTTGATTTTTCATGTGAGAGTTTCTAAATTGATTGTGTATTCCACATAAGGACGTATAAGAGAATTTAAGTATTCGTAAATAATTCACTTTACCTTCAAGTTTTATCTTTTAACTAATTGTGCTCTATGCAAATGCTAAGCTATACTATATATACATTAAACAGGGAGGAATTCCGGCCCTGCCTCTAACCACGTGACAAAAGGAGCTTCCTCTCATGGTCCTCACTGCAACCCTAACGACACAATTACGATTGTGTTCATAGATAGATAGAGAGAGAGAGAGAGAGAGAGAGAGAGAGAGGCCGCCGAAGGCGGCCAAAACATTGCAAATGCAACATGGCACACCACCACGAATGTTGCATGCCACGGCTTTAGTCGCCTCTGCATGCTAGACTGTGGGCCATGCACGAGCTGCCTCTCTATACATTGGCCCAACCTGCTTGTTACCAGCTCTTCTCACCTCCAAGTGTCGATTTCTGTCCATAATTATGCCTCGCGTGACCAAAGCAGACATAGTTTTTTTGCATACATTTATTACACGAGCTTAGTAAGCATAATTATCTGCCATACGTGACCAAGCTCTTAGACAAACTCATTTGCCTTGCATATCTTCCTCAATTAGGGAATGGAAAAGTCAAGCAAATAACCCACATCATACATCTCAAACTAGAAAGTCTTATGTTAGTGTGTTTCAATTTCCTAGAGAAAAATGGAGGGATTCTACTTTGTTGCCACTCTCGAAAAGGGTTTCTTATACAACAAGTGAATCCTACTTTTCTTTCCTCCTTGCATTTGATTTGTTAGTTGCAACAAGTGGGACTCCCGCCGTTGGATGATGCCTAAGGTAGCAATAAAGAATGTATTTACGGCTAAATAGAAAGATAATCAAGAACCTTTTTGTGTTTTGGTAAATATATCACGCTCGATGTAGCACAAAGTTGTTTCCAAGAACCCCCATAAGAATGTATTTAAAGCTAAATAGAAAGATAATCAAGAACCTTTTTGACTTTTTGTGCTTTGGTAGATA